>NC_079449.1:48093904-48283904 GCF_903798145.1 Danio aesculapii | reverse complement strand
GTGTGTGTGTGTGTGTGTGTGTGTGTGTGTGTGTGTGTGTGTGATACAGTACGACAAAATAAAACACACACATAGAAACAAAAGCAAAAGAAAAAAACAACAGAAGAGCAAAACATAAAAAACAAACAAACAAACAAACAAACAAATGCTAAAGCAAAGTAAAACAAACATAACAGCAGAACAAAACAAGCTAAACAACAGAAGCTTCACACAGCAGAGAACACCACAATACACACCAGCAAATATAAAGAACAGGAAAAACAAAACAACACAAAACACTGCAGATCACAACAAACAAACAAACAACATGAAGACAGACAGCAGCGGCAGCAGGAGGAGATGCCGCTCACCTCTCTGACCAGACAGTTGTGTGAGTTCAGGTCTCGATGGATGATGTTCATGGAGTGCAGATACGCCTGTGTCACACACACACACACAAACACACACACACACACACACACACACACACACACACACACACACACACACACACACACACACACACACACACACACAGAGAGTTAGTGTCTGCTGTGTGAACGCTGCCATCTGCAGGCTCACACAGGTGTAACAGGAGAGAGATCTGATTCACACACACACACACACACACACACACACACACACATTTGTAAAATACATATCTGATGTCTGAATATGAAAGATGTTATTGAGTGAATAATCAGAGCCGTGTGCCTTCACTAGTGTGCTCAGCTGTAGTGCACTACACGAGGATTATTCAAGATCCTCATTTTACTTCATGTTTTACTAAATAAACCAGAAATAAGGTCAGAAGATCTTTTTAGCAGCTTTATATCACACTCCAGAACACTGCGAGGTGGCTGATCAACCAGAGTCCAGCTAGAAGGTTCCCTCAAGGTTAGCTGAAGGTTATTTTGTAATCAGAATGCTGCAGAGCTCATAACAGAGCAGCCCTGAGCTCTCCTGGACCCTCAGCTGCTCTAGTTTATCATTTCATCTTCATGTAAATACACGCACATCTCCTCTCACAACTGCTTATTGATCAGGAGTGACTGACTGACGCTCAACTCAGATTTTACATGTGTGTGTGTGTGTGTGTGTGTGTGTGTGTGTGTGTGTTGTTTGTCCACCAGAGGGCACACACTCACCATCCCAGAGGCGATGTCCTTAGCAAAGCTCACTCTCTGCCTCCACGGGTAATTACTGTCCTGCACACACACACACACACACACACACACACACACACACACATATGGTCAACTACATATGCCGACACACACATGCACACGCGCACACGCACACTCACACGAACGCACGCACGCACGCACGCACGCACACACACACACACACATGCACACACACACACACACACACACACCATGTTCTTGATGATGTCTCTCAGTGTTCCTCCTTTGATGTACTCCGCGATGAAGTTCAGCCTTTTGTCTTTGTAGAGGACGCCGATGAACTTCAGCACATTAGGATGATCCAGGCAGCGCATCACCTTCACCTGCGTACACACACACACAATAAACACACGTTAGTCACACACATTCGCAGCTCTACTACAGCGAAGTGCTGGATTCTGCGTGTGTGTGTGTGTGTGTGTCACCTCTTTAAGGAAAGTCCTCTGTGTCTCCTCATCAAAGCGGATGAGCTCCTTCATCACCATCACCTCACCAGTCTCTCTGTGGGTCACCTGAAGAATACACACACACACACACACACACACACACACACACACACACACACACACACTGATTATTGCTCACAGACTCTCCTGATCAACACACAATGTTTGTATTTGTATAATCTAGTCACACACTTCCTCCTTATGACAGAAATGGAGTGAGGCTGAGCGTGTGCGGGAGGTTAAACAGTAGCGTCTACAGGCAGTCGGGTTCACCTCCCCACAGCTCAGGCTCCAGAACTCATCGGGCTGCTGTACGCTGGATTATACTCCTCAGCTCAGCCGCATGTACAGAGCGTACAGAGAGCAGGAGAGCGGACTGAGAGTGAGTGGTTCGTGTTCTCAGACTCCATTATTGGCATGGCATGGCATTGGCTTTGGGTCATGACTGAAAGAGAACTTGGATACAAGCAGCTGAAATGAGCTTCCTTCACAGGGTGGCAGGGCGCACCCTCAGGGATATGGTGAGGAGCTCTGTCACCCAGGGAGGAGCTCGCAGTAGAGCAGCTGCTCTTTCAGAGAAGCCAGCTGATTCGCAGGCCTCTAGGACACCTGCCTGGGGAGGAGACCAAGGGTAGGACCAAGGACACACTGGAGGAACCATGTCTCTCTGTTTGCCTGGGACCTCAGAATCCCCCTGGAGAGAGGAAATCTGGGGTTCCTGCTGAGAAGAATGAGTGTCCCCACAACCCAGCCCCAGATAAGTGCCAGACAATGAATGAATGAATATAAGTGTCAAACAGACACACTCATCCATGTAGACGTGTACATGTGTGCGTGCGTGTGTGTGTGTGTGTGTGTGTGTGTGTGCTGACCTTGATGGCCTGTCCGAAGCAGCCTGTGCCCAGCACCTCTCCATGGATCAGGTCGGAGGCTCTGAATATGCGGTGTGTGCGGTTGGAGACCCCGCGCAGAGACTCAGAGCGGCCGATGTCCTTCTTCAGAGACATAGGAGATGGAGCGCTGCTGGAGCTTGGGGATTTGTCGATGCTGTAACTGCGCCTGCACACACACACACACACACACACACTGATCAGCTGACCCATCGAGCTCCAGAATAACACTCAGAGATGCAGAATGGCACTGACGTGATGATGCGGGAGCGCAGGTTGCTGATGTCCTGGCTGGGTGGCCGTGTGATGGGGCTTGGGCCTCCAGACGGCGGCGGCCCCCCATCCACATGATCCACAGACGGGCCCTGATCATGGGGATCGTGCTCTATGGTCAACTGCAGCAGACGACTGGTCTCCTGGATCAGCAGATCGATCTGACACACACACAGCAATGAAGGAAAGATCTTCCTGTGATTTTGCTTGCAGAACTTTGAGGAAAATAATGAACTAAATCCATTCTGGAGTAAGACTGTAGCGTAACATAAACGAGTAAACAGTGAGGCGCTGTGAATGTTTTCCTAATACACATTGTTTCCTGTACTAATGGAGAAGGGTCTTTGTGTGAGGAGGTAAGCAGGGTTATTCACCTCGTCCAGAGGAACGTTCTGGATCGGCGTTCCATTGATCTCCAGGATGCGATCACCAACATGAATAGAGTTCTTGACATCCGGACTGATGCAGTCTGGGTACACCCTGAACACACACACACACACACACACACAACCTCAGTAACTAGCATCATCAACTCTCAGATGTGACGTGTTAGTAACACCAGCACAATGCAGCAGGAGCATAATTAATGAACTAAATACCTCCAAGATCTCTAAACTCAGGCCCAGAATAGCAAAGTCCACTAAAGGAGGTCGAGCCTTCTCATATATGACTCCTAAACTCTAGAATAGCCTTGTTGATAATGTCTGAGGTCTGATAATGTTCTGATAATGTCTGAGGTCTGATAATGTCCTCATAATGTCTGATTTCAGGTGAGTTTAGATCATCAGGGCCTTTATTGAAATAGTTTGTGTTTCTCAGTGATGGAACTACATCAGTTAAGGGACACACGGTGAAGTGCTGAATCTTCGCTTCTGTCAGTAATCTACTATTCTGATGTAGATCCTGGAGTGTGTTAGCGGGACACACACTCACTGTGAGACTCTGACGGTGTGTTTGTGTTCAGGACTGTATCCGTTGGGACTGGAGGCCTGATCGATGGACACGGAGAATCCTCGTTTGCCGTCGGTGGATGCAGGAATGGAGACGAGTGTGACGGTGTGAGGAATCCTGGAGCAGGGCGAGTCGGGCAGGCTGACTGGAGTCACGATGCTGCGGTAATAACAGTGGCCACTGGAGGGAGACACACACACACACGTTGGTATTAATGATTTATGAGGACTCTCCATCAGATTAATGTATTTTATACTGTAAAAAACACTTATTATAAGCCCCTTTCTCAACCCTACCCCTAACCTCACCCTCACACACACCTGTAGATGATTATTAATGTCAAAGACATGGTGCAGTGTGATTTTAAACAGATTTTAATTATAAGACATTTCTGAACTGGTAAACCCCCGATGCATTTACAAAGCTGTTGTGTAGAAACCATCCTAAAAGTAAACAGCAGAATTAAATGTAATTACTGTACTAATAATCATGTCCTCTATGCTGATTTAAAGTGGTTCAGTCACTGTTTAAGGTAAATACGTCTCGTTAGAGTTGACTTCATTCTCCTGTCAGCTTTGTCTTTACCGCATGTTTGTCGTGAGAAGTGTGATACGCACATCTCTGCCCTCGCTGTCTGTTTACGCCACATTTATAAACTAGACCCCAGGTGACAGACCAACAATCAGTATATAACATTAGCACAGCTCTTCATACATCAGATAATAAACTAAAGCCTACATAGATATATCAGACATATGAGCTAGCAGGAAACACACTGGTAAACACCTGCATTTGTTCATCAGTCGATGCTAAGCTTTACTAAATGTTTGACTGCCTCATTGAATGTTTCCACAGTGTAGAGTATTCAGATGTATTGTGAGTTTATACTGTGGCTGTACATCCCTGTGGTCAGCTGCTGTATAAATACACTTGACCTTGATGACAGCATTCACAGGGCTCTTACTGACTCATTAATAAGCTGTTGTGACTCAAATACATCAAGCTGACCGCTGACATGAACATGACAGTGATGACTGATGAAAGAGACGGCTGAACTTCACTACAAATGCATCATAATAACATGATACTGAGTAAAACTGAGTTCTGCTTGTTACATACACAACTGAAACACTGATTTATTGAGCACATGAACAATCCTTTAGGTGATGAAGAGGCACATCTCTGTCTCTCGCAGAGCAGCATCACACCCACACAACACTACATATCAATGAGCCGTCGTTCTCTGGGTTAGATTCTGTTTCACTTGTAAAGAGCATGGATTGGCTGGTCGGTCTGAATAAGCTGAGGATAGTGAGATCCTAGTAAATGTGGAAAAAGTCAAGCGCTATCAATCCTGTCCGGATGCACTGTGTAGCACTGACTCGATCAAGCGTATCCTGGGATGTGATTACTGCAGATGTGCATGTTGGGATATCGATGCTGAAAGGGTGTCTTGTGCAGGCGCAGTGTGTCTCACCAGTAGAGTTTGGATCTCTCCACCAGAGCGTACGTGTCTCCGTCACCAATGAACGCTCCGCAGCTCAGACAGCTGAAGCATTCTGGGTGATACTTCTGCTCTCCAGCGACCTGCAAACACACACACACACACACACACACTGAGATCAGGCTAACATCAGACACACAGAGATCAGTGTAGATCAGTGCTTCCCCATGTTTATTAGCTTGCGAGATCCTAAACCAAACAGGTTTCCAATGCAGTTTTTAAAGCTGACCTATTATGTGACCCTTTACACAAGCTGTAAACGCGTCTCTGCGGTGTCTCGAGTGTGTGTGTTTGAGTTTGAGCTGAGAATAGCACACAGATAATGTTCTCCAGCTCTCTGAAACTGACCCGTTCAGGCTTTGATCCTAATTGTTTTCAGAGATAATGAGGCCAAATGAAGTGAGTTTCTCCTTAAAACAAGCAGGATAATCTGCCAATGGGGAAGCAGAATAATGTTAGTTTTCTTTTGGACAGATGAGTATTCTGCGTCCTCCATCGTCAGATTATTCTGCTTGTTTTAAGGAGAAACTCACTTCATTCTGCCTCTCTATCTCTGAAAACAACACGATATTTTCACTTGTCTGGAAAATGTTTCTTAGAGTTTTTAGTTATTTGGACTAGAAACAAGACAGACTCTAAGTAAGAAAAGCAGATGTTTATTTTAATCTAAGTGAGATGATATGAAATGTGATGATATGATCTTAGACCTATACTAACCAGTTTAACTCATGTGTGAATGACACTTTTAGAAGAAGGAAAATGATAATCATGTGGTGGGGTCACTGCTTCCTCATCTCAGTGTCTGCCTGACAAAAACTCAACCAAGACGGAACAGAAAGCTGACAGACCACCAACACAAACCCCGACCGCATCTCAAAATAAAACACACTGCCCCACATGATGAAACACTCAATCTACTGCAACCGTTTCCAATGGAGGCAGGACAACACACACAGCTACACACACGTCATTCTTCACCTGCTTTCCTTTCTGAAAATGACTTTTAATGTAAACTCCCTCATTTACATCTGACATTATCAGTCAACTTCACACGTTTGCAGATGTTATGATAAACACACTGGAATTTATTTAAGGAAATAACATTTGACTTATTATTGGGAAATCAGTTCTCGTTTGAGAAACAGGTCTGGAAAGTTTCTAAAAGTCTCCAGGGTGGATGAGATCAGACGTGAGATGTCTGGGGGCAATCTCAAGGAGACGGAGGTTTCACTTTCACACAGAAAACAATGCTGAAGATGACAGTCACAGCAAGCACTGGAAGAAACCCTGAGCTGGATACAGAATCTGGATCAGTCAAATAAAGGACAAGCATGCTCCTGTGTTCTATACTGTCCACAATAAACCTATCCTTTACTCAAATTATTAGAGATGAACAACTACAAAGCAAGCAGTTGATGCAAGTTGGCGCATGTAAATGTGTGTTTGGAAACAACTGAGCTGATGAGTGATTTCAACAGAGATATTTAAACAAGTGAAGAAGTGGAATTCACCAGCTTCTAGTCACACTCACTTCCTTCCTGTTCATCAAGTCTACAGCAGTTTCATTAATGAATCTGAGCCTGAGACCCGGGGTCTGAGCATACACCAGCTTTCACACTCACTAACACAACAAATAATGTGTGTTCCAGAGGACCAAATTAGTTCCAAATGACATGATATTGATTTCAGGCTCTACCTCTGATAATAACAGCTCTAATTCACAGTCCATACAGCTTTTTTATTGTCTCTTCATTTAAATACTGTCATTCTGCTTGCTTTCGCCAGAGTGACCTCATTAACATATAGCGGGGATTGTAGTGCTATAACTCTGGTATAACACATGTATAAAACCGGTATAACACTGGTATAGCACTGGAATAACACTGGTGTAGCAATGCTATAACACTGGAATAACACTGGTTTAACACTGGAATAACACTGGAATAACACTGGTTTAACACTGGTTTAACACTGGTTTAACACTAGTATAACACTGGAATAACACTGGAATAACACTGGTTTAACACTGGTTTAACACTAGTATAACACTGGAATAACACTGGAATAACACTGGTTTAACACTGGTTTAACACTAGTATAACACTGGAATAACACTGGAATAACACTGGTTTAACACTGGAATAACACTGGTTTAACACTGGAATAACACTGGAATAACACAGATATAACACTGGAATAACACTGGTGTAACATTGTAATAACACTGGAATAACACTGGTTTAACACTGGAGTAACACTGGTGTATCACTGGTTTAACACTAGTATAACACTGGAATAACTCTGGAATAACACTGGTTTAACACTGGAATAACACTGGAGTAACACTGGTTTAACACTGGAATAACACTGGTGTAACACTGGTTTAACACTAGTATAACACTGGAATAACTCTGGAATAACTCTGGAATAACACTACACTCAATCACAGCATCTGAGAGCTCAGTGTCTCGGGACTCTTGTTGTCTATGGAGGATGAGGGAGTTTTCAGATTTACTCTATAATATCTTGATCTGTGTCTGAAGATGAAGAGCATTAGTGCTGCTGTAGACTGACCTGTACAGTGCTGCTGGCAGCTCTATTAGCATCTATTAGCTCTATTATTTATCTCCCGCTAACTCATTTTACAGAAAAAACTGAGTTGACCGATTTTTCTAGAAGAAAGCTAAATGAAGACATGCGAGTATGGATGAGTACTGTCCCACATTTCCATGTCAGCGTGTATGTGTGTATGTGTGTATGTGTGTGTGTGTGTGTGTGTGTGTGTGTGTGTGTGTGTGTGTGTGTGTGCTGTTAGTGCAGCATCAGCAGCTGTAGACAGAGATACGCTCAGACATCAGTGACACACAAACTCTACACATGACCCACTTAACCAGTCGAGGATGCCATCCAGCAAATGCCCCATGCCAAACCACGCCAGAAGATGCAGAATCAATCTCACAGAAAGCAGGCACTTGCTAATGATAGTGACCACACTGCACAAAACACGGAGTTTCTGTCTGTTCTAATCCAAATATCTAAAACTACTTAAATCAAAGGTGTTTTCTAGACAAGTGTAAATATAGTCTTGTTTTTAAAATAATAAGTCCAAATGAAGAGAGTTTCACCTTAAAACAAGCAGAATAATCTGACAAAAATCATCTTACTTCAAAGCAAAAATCTGGTTATTCTGCTGGCCCGTTTGGCAGATTATTCTGCTGGATTTAAGGTTAAACTCACTCAATTTGACTCATTATTTCTGAAAACCAGACTGAAAAGGCTTCTTGATTTAAGAATCTTTAGACGCAGTGATCCAGTGGTCCAGTTAGATCAAATCACACAGACAGCAGAATAATCAGGTCATGCTGTCTGGGATCATCTGAATTCAAGCTTCAGAAATCCCTGAACTTTACAGAGCGATGCTGAGCTGCATCTAAGCGCATGCTTTAAAATGACTATGAAATGCTAATATCAACATCCACCAGCATCAGTGTCAGGCTGAGCAGCGAAGGTAAAGATGGATGAACTGTACTCCATCTTTAAGACATGTGCTGCTGTCAGAAGAAATGACACGGCAGCGTTCTCAGCTTACCTTCTTTTCCCTCTTCCAGAGTTTCAGACAGCAGAAGCCCCAGTGAAACACATCCCCGATCATGACCACCAGCTACAGCGTGCGGATCATTCTAGCGAACGCAGAATAAAAACACAACACCGCGAGTGGAGACTCGACCCACACACACACACGCCCAGCACTGAGCTCATCCCAGAAACCCTGTGTCACGCCCTCCGTCTCCCGCCGAGTGGGTGACTTCATCACTTCCTGCAGAGCACATGCGTTTCTGTACGCGCATACACACACACACACCTCCCCCACTCAGCCCAGCCTTCTGCTGACACACACACACACACACACCGTCTCTCAGAGGATCTTCAGCTCTGCAACCGCAGCCAAGAGACTCAAAGGAGACTTTATCAGCGGCGTGTTTACAAATCAATACAGCGGATGTCCTGGGGAGACGCTAAACTCTGCACCCCCAAAATCAGATGTGGACCAGATGCTGTCATCAGAAACGCTCAGTGTCAGTGAGCTCTTCATATTTTTAATATACACTTCAGCCAGTCAGTGTGTGGACTGGAGGACAGGAGAAAAGGGTTTCATGACAGAGAGAACAGCCCTGAACACATGCTCCTGAAGCGCCCTCTGCTGGCTCTCTGTGGGCACAGGGGGTTACGGGCCGGCCCACACCAAATCTGAACAAGCCCAGTCCGGGATAGACTGGGTGTGGCCATTACCTTTAGTCAACACAAAGAGACTTAACATGACAAGGGATCACTCGATTGATTGTACAGAGACAGTCCTCATCCAGTGCTGATAGCACAGGCTTCTTTAGTTTAGAATAATACAGGCTACTGCAGGGGGGATTTTGGGGTTCTGTGGAAGACGTGATTGAGGCCAGTTCAGTGCGGTCATGGCAAATACGTCACGCATTCCACACCATTGCCTGATGAGACTTTGTATGTAATGTACTCATGATAATACTCCCAGCATTAGGGCCAGCGTGGGCATGGTAAGGGCTTCCTGGGGCGAAATGAAGGCTGCTCATGCAGGGACCAATACTCTGCTAATGAACAAACTCTCAAGAGCCCTGTTTTCATAGCCCACTGGGGCCCTTAAACTAGCCCTAAGTGGCTGGATAGAGGACCAGCACAGACCTGTTTTCAGGGAGTGTAGTTCTGATAAGCCGACACTCATTCTGCAGAATACCTCAATAACACTGACTCACAGAACTTCCCATCACTGGATCTGTGATAAGAGGAACTAGCAGTGAAGCTAGCATGAGGGTCTGAAGAGGAGTCATCAGGAGTCAGGAGTAAATCCAGTCAGAGCAGATCTGTGTCACTGAGCTCACAGAAAGACACAGATGATCCAGGAGTGAAGATGGGAGAGTGTCTACTTCTGTGTCTCAGCAGCAGGACAAAGAATATTAATAATAATAAACCAGGGACACGCCCGACTCTCTTTAAAAAAAACCCAGAGATTTTTAATCAGCACAGAGAGTTAGGGCATTGATGTAATGTCTCATCTAAAGGACGGTGCTCACAGACAATATTTAATCTCCATCACTATACTGGAGCACTAGGAGACATCACTATACTGGAGCACTAGGAGACATCACTATACTGGAGCACTAGGAGACATCACTATACTGGTGCATTAGGAGACATCACTATACTGGAGCACTAGGAGACATCACTATACTGGAGCACTAGGAGACATCACTATACTGGTGCATTAGGACACATCACTATACTGGAGCACTAGGAGACATCACTATACTGGTCTCCTATCCAGATAGTGACTATACTCTGCTTCAGTGTGTGCCCTAGTGAGGATTCTCCCATGAGTGCCCCTGACAGCAGATCTGCTGATGTGGGACGCATCTCAGTGTCATGACTGAGGCTGATTTCATTACTCAAGGCTGAAGAGGCTGGAGCAGGTGAGGGGGTCTGCTGTAGAAGGCCTGCTCTTAACGCAGATGAAACCTCATAAGTGAATGATCTGAAAGGCTCATCATGGGATGAAACTCCATTACGGGTCACTCAGCTATACCACAAAAAACTCTAAGAGAGACTCACTCAGCTAATGAATCTCGCAGCGGGTTTCTCTCTGTCCGACGCTAGGAACAACTCAATGGTCTACAATACACAAGTACTGCTTACATTTCAGTACTTAAAAGATCATCCATAAAATGCTGCTATTAATATTCACACTGCTCACTGTCCACACTTGTTTGAGTGTCTTTTATCTGTCGAACAGAAAGGATGATCATCTGAAGAACGTTGGAAACCATCAGAAGCTGACCTCCTCACTATTTTTTTTCCTACTATGTTTGTCAGTGGCTGGCCGTTTCCATCACTCCTCATAATGTTGTCTCTTGTGTTCAACAGGAGAAAGAAATTCACAGTGTCTGGAACAAGTGCAGGGTGAGTAAATGTCCACTTTTGGCTATATATTTTAACCAGACAATCTCAAAATGACTTGGAAAAATTGAGCTGAGCTGGTTGCAATGAATTCTTTCACCATTAAAAAAGAGATAAAGACAGAAATGGCATACCCAAACTGAAGTAGACGCTCTTCATGAAGACTTTGCACAACTCTGGATGAGGCAAAGCGCTGGAGGACATTGGGATCATAATCTTGCAGGAACTGGACCACAAACAACCCTCTACTGAATACCATTCCACATTCATTTGATGCAATTCAGACATAAAACATTTCCACTGGCAGAACAACACGCTTTCACAGCCTCAATTCTGCCTCCGTCACATGAAGAAAAGGTCTTTATTGTCTGAAGATGACTTCAGGACTTTAGA
Organism: Danio aesculapii; assembly: GCF_903798145.1. Taxonomy (NCBI): domain Eukaryota; kingdom Metazoa; phylum Chordata; class Actinopteri; order Cypriniformes; family Danionidae; genus Danio; species Danio aesculapii. The sequence goes on along the minus strand of NC_079449.1, from coordinate 48,272,302 downwards.
CTCTGGTGAGGATTGAAGACTCTGCAGAAGAAAGAGCAGAATGGCGTCTGTGCCGGCTGTTCTGCTGAGCGGAGTCTTCATCAGCAGATGCTCCTCAGCCCAGCACTAATGAAGATGTGTGTCCATCAGTGGGATGAGGAAAAGCATCAGTAATCCACTTATCCCGCAGACGCAGGGTTTCATTACAGGACTGACTGCCTCAGGCTGTAAATCACAGTGTGGAGAAGCCAGAGGCAGAAGCAGCTCTGCAGACCACACGCGTCACACTAAACCCTGAGCAGAGTCCAGCTGTGGAGAGCACATTCACTCAGAGGAACTGATCAACACCAAACTGTAGCTGGAGAAATATAGGAGAAATTTATAGGAAATTTATAGCAGAAATGATGAAAGTAATGCATTACAATATTGAGTTACTCCCCATAAAAGTACTTAGTTACTCTTTATGTTGAGTAATGCACTACGATACTCTGGAGTTACTTTTGCGTTACTTTATCTGACCTGGCCGAGGCTCGATCTCCTTCAGATCTTGCAGGGTTTTTCTTATTCTTCTTAAATAGAGGAGCTCTACACTCTCAGAAATAAAGGTACAGGAGCTGTCACTGGGGCAGTACCCTTTCAAAACATACGTATTTGTACCCAAACAGTCCACAGTGGTACCTAAGAGGTGCATAACAGTTTCTAAATCTACCTAAACAGTACCTTTGAGGTACCATTATGGACCCTTCAGGTACAAATATGTCCCTTTTGGAAAGATACTGCCCCAGTGACAGCTCCTGTACCTTTATTTCTGAGAGTGTACAGTTAACTACACACTGTATAACCTTCATTAAAGCAGTGTGTTCCCCCATGGCACAAGCAGTTGGGATGTTTCTGTGGGCGTTCTCGACTATGTCTCTAGGTTATGAATTTTGGTTTCTTTTCAGTTATTCACCCAGTCCCCGTCCCACTGACAGCAAACACACAGACAGAACGCAGACGTGTGTGTGAAGTGTTCATCATCCAGTTTGCTGCACCTGCACTTTAAGAGTGCTTTTCACTAGTGATATGTGTGTGTGTGTGTGTATGTGTGTGTGTGTGTGTGTGCGCGTGTGTGTGTGTGTGTGTGTGTGTGTGTGTGTGTGTGTGTGTGTGTGTGTGTGTGTACACTTGGGTTAAATGCAGAGACCAAACTCTAAGTATGGGTCACCACACTCGGCCTTTCCTTCCTTTCTTCACATTCTGATGATTATAATTGAAGAATACTAAAACTAAAAGTTGTGCTTCACTGTAACTCAACTAATCATCAAGTGTACAAATGATATTAGTTATTGATCAGGTGCAATGTTCAGTTTATTTCTGAGCAGAGCTTAAGCAGAACACTGACAGTGTTTAGCTAGTCTAGCAGAGGTATAGACGAACAGCACACTGGACTGAGACGAACAGCGTCAGTGAAGGAGCTGTGAGCAGGTGAAGGTTCAGTCTGAGGGGTTTCTGGAGATCTGATGTGAGATCTGTAGCGCCCCCCTCAGGAGGAAGAGCTGATCTGATCAGATCATATCGCTCATGCCAAGATTATCAATCAAGAAACACTGAGCTGCTAAAATACAGCATTGAACAGATAACAACACACATTAACACACACACACACACGCGCACACACGCGCACACACACACACACACACACAGAGTATTGTAATGTGTATTAATTGAGAATGCATTGTAATCATTGGTCAGTGTTCGCTCTGGGTCTGCTGGGGTCTGAGAGCTGCAGGTCGGGGTATTATCAGTCATGTGTGTGTGTGTGTGTGTGTGTGTGTGTGTGTGTGTAATTGAGGCAGAATGAATGAATCCAGCAGGTCATGAATGATTGAAATACTTCAGTCCAATAATCAGATCCTGCAGAATCAGCAGCGCTGCATTCACACAACACACTTTCCCTTCATTAAGAGTGTGTGCGTGTGTGTGTGTGTGTGTGTGTGTGCGTGTGTGTGTGTGTGTGTGTCTGTGAATTATAGATCCAGCTCTTTCATGGACACGCTGGCGAGCTGCGGATGTGAGGATGTGTGAATGGAGCAGTGTAACTGGAGATCATACACGCACACACACGCACACACACACACACACGCACGCACGCACGCACGCACGCACACACTCACCATGATGAGGCCGGTGCTGATTGGTTCAGAGCAGCCATGGCACAGCTCCCCGAATTTAGCCCAGTAGTCCTTCTTACAGAAGAGCCGTCCGTCCTTCTCATAGTACCAGTGCGAGAGAGACGATCCACACTCACAGCACCTGCAGGACACACACACACACACACACACACACACTGATGATGAGCTCAAGCCTAACAGAACACACTCTCATCCAACACTCCTTCAGTCCTGCTCATCTCCTGCTGAGGGACTTTACTCTGATCCTCAGTTTCTATACGCTGCTGGTTTCAGCCCAGGCTTATTCTGAAAGCGTACCCCTGTCTACATTCCTGGAGAGCACCAAATATTTCCCAGGAGCTATAGTTTATTTAGCAGTTTTTGTTTTCGCGAATCCACTAGAGGGCGTTGTGTACACTTATTCTGATCTCAAATTTCTCTTGTGAGTGTCATTCACGCCTGCTGTTCTCACGTAAACCCACCAGAGGCCGCTGTTTACTGACTCACTGACTGACTAATCGACTGACCCACCCTCCTCCTTCCCTAAACCCAACCAACACATTTCAAAAGCAATCCAGAAAAAGAAAAGCCCTCGTCTGCTTTTCTCCACATTTTCAGGTTTTACCTCATTCTCACCCTGTTATTTACTTGTTTCTTTTATTTTCTTGGATTCTGTTTTTGTCTTTTCTGCTTTCTGGAACCGTTCTTCACCGGACTCGAACACCGTCATCGTGGTCAACTCCTCTCTACGTCTCAAGTCCACCGACGTACATGACGAGCTAACGGGACAAACCGGTTACAGCGGGAAAGCCGTCCACACGAAGATAAGCGGTCAGCTGGTCATCTCCCAGCCTGACCAGCTAAAACCAGCTTGTCCAACTGGATTTAGCTGGGGATTTTCCAGCCTGACCAGCTGACCAGCCTGGAAATGGCCAAAACCCCTCTAAAACCAGGCTGGTCAACCAGCTAAAACCAGCAACCAGCCTAGGCTGCATTAAGCTGGATTTCTCAGCAGGGGAGTGAGTTTGAAGAGCATTGTACATCACATTAACTGAACACAGCAGCAGTAGAACATATATATTTATACATATACAGTTCAAACATGATCATTACAGCTGTGTATTAGTGATTAGTAAAGTGATGATAACCCTGACCGTGTGTTTGGCATTGCAGGTCATGATTCTGCATTTCTGATTGTCGATGTCGTGTCTGGTGCGGACAGAACAATAGCTTGTCTTTGGAATCTTGTTGTGTGGCATGTTGTTAGGACAGGTTACACCTCAACACTTCACTAATGGACAGCTCTTAAACTCTTAAAGCAGCACCTACAAGACACTTTCACACATTCATGACCTCTGAACCTTGGAGGAAGAGAGAGAGCCCTGAGCCCTGAGCAGGGGTTTTCACATCACTGAGGCCGGCTGGTGTTGTGTGTTCAGCCGTGGGTCCGATCAATACACAGCAGCAGACTGAGGTTCATCAGTGCAGACTCCATTAGTCTGATGAAAAGCGTCCGGTGTGGGGCATTCTGGGTAATCGGGATCCCCAGGGCTCTGAGGAGGAAAGCGGAGCCGCAGTGGACGCTATTAATGATTATCTCAGTCAGTGTCTTCAGTCTTTAGTGACCCCTGACCCCATCACAGTCAGCTCAATGTGAAGAGCAGATTCACACCGACGTCTCTGACCTGAGCTAAAGGAAAGTCTTCGAGGAAAGTCTGTTCACTTGGCGGCCATATTGGCAATCCAATCTAAACCATATATACAACCCCATGAACAGGGGACTGAGAGATCTGGAAACTGCCTGATGAACGTGAGTGACATGTTTAAAACCAGCAACACTATCTGAACTGAGCTGCCCCATCACTGCAGTTCCCTGAGCTCTACATTTAACCCTGTGTGCTGCTGGGTCGTTTTCATCCACTCTGGGCTGATTTTGACTCTTCTTGGCCACAGATTTCTCTGAGTTTCAGAAAGTGGATGATTTCTGCTGACAGACTGTCTTGTTTTGAAAGGTGTGTGCAGGGAAACACACAGGTAATGCCACTGTTTAAGGCAGCTCGTTCAGAATATGCAGCTCAGCCTAAATATCAGCACACTTCCCTGAGAGTGACGGAGAGTTTAATACCTCCGCCATCAAACAGCTATCATTAATGTGTACATACTGTACAGAAACACAGGCAAGTTAAAAAAGACTACAGCACACATTACAATCTAAAGTTGGCGGTTCATTCCGCTGTGGCGACCCCTGATTAATAAAGGGACTAAGCTGAAAAGAAAATGAATGAATGAATGAAAACTTGCATCAAAGCTCTGCAGTGTTTGGGTGTTCTGTTTGTCTGAGGTAATTAGTCTAGCGAAATGTGTGTATTGCTGAAGCTGATTGGTCAATTCTTGTCATGTGACTCGCGATGCACTCACAGGATTCATTCAACTGGGTGCGTCTGGAAGGCGCGAGTGTGTCTTGTGTGTGTAAGGTGAGCACCTCCATTGGAAACAACGAACTTGTGCGAACTCTAGAAAAGAGGCAATACGCGAACGGCTCCTACAGGCCTCCGTCATCTGCGATGTCCAGCAGCTGATCTTCTTGCACAGACATGCTGGATTCACAGCATTCACACATTCACATGCTGGAGTTGTTGACTGATGGGTTGTGGATGCGTTCCTTGGCAGTTCCTGGGTCCTTCACTGGCCCTTTTCCCCTGAGCAAGGACACTCTCCACAGACGTCTGTTTCTTTCGTTTTGCTGCGTGTGGGTTTAATTTGTGCGCTCGTGTGACTGAGATGTAAGCGAGAGAACACACTCATCTCTCAAAATAAAAGACTGTTCAGACTCAGATAATAAATAAAACAGAATTAATGAATGATTTCTTGTGCGGCCCGGTCTCTATTGATCCTCAGACTGGTACCTGTCCGCAGCCTGGTGGTTGAGGAGTACTGAGAGACGTTGCTTCAGGTACGTTTGGTTGCACACTTCACTGATAAATCCACTAGAGGGCGCTGTGTTCATGTTTGAGAGTCTGACATGTGTGAGTTAGCCATGTTTTACTGTGTTTACTGTGACGTCCAGGAGAAGGCAGCGTTTGGCACTCAGATCAGCTGGTGAACATCACCCTAAACCCTTCCCTAAACCCACCCCATGATGTTTCCAAAAGCAGACGCAAACTAAAGACTGAATTAATGAACACTACACAGACAATAACACACGACGGAGTTACTGCAGCAGTAAAATGAAAATAAAGGAGCAGATGAAGAGGTGAAGGAGGAATACAGCGCAGTGTTCCTCAGCGGAGCTCAGGGGGAAACCACAGAGGAGGAGGAGACTGCAGAACACACTGTTTCTTCATCACACACACACACACACACACACACACACACACACACACACACACACACACACACACACACACACACACACACACTCTGCTGGAGTAAGAGGAAGTGAAACTATGTGAAACTCCACACCCCTGTAAACTGATGATCAGATCTGCAGCAGAGCACTCTCCCAGCTCTGGCTGACCTGTGCGTGTGTGTGTGTGTGCGTGTGTGTGTGTGTGTGTGTGTGTGTGTGTGTGTGTGTGCGTGTGTGTGTGTGTGTGTGTGTGTGTGTGTCAGACTCACGCTCTGCCCGTGGTGCGCCGGTAGCGCTGGTTCCTGCAGGAGATCATGTGTCCTCGCAGTGCTCGAACCCTCAGCGCAGCTTCAGGAGACTCGCTCATGTCTGAACACTGAAGTGTGTGTGTGTGAGTGTGTGTGAGCACTTCCTGACAGCCACTGTGACACTGAGCCACCCCGACACACACTTCCCCCTCACGCACACTGAAAACGCACGCACACAGACACACACACACACTTCCTGCCACACACACACACAGTTGTGCAGTGACGTGACGCTGCTCTGCTGTCAGTGCTGCTGCACGTGCAGGATAAGGGCTCGTTCACACAGAATGTGTGTGTTCTCTGCAGTGCGCTGCTGTACTGTTGTTTGTCCATGTAAACACACATCGAGACATATTTCAGACGCGTGTGAAGTTCAAGATCTTCAGCATTTACAGCAGCGCCGCTCATCACTGTCAGTCCCACAGCAGTGACCAATCAGAAGAACTCGGTGGCGGAGCAACCACTGCGAGTGTCTGAGTACAGGAGCTCAGTGTCTTGCCTCAATTTAATTGAGTAATGGAGTCTCCTAAAACTGGCATATTTAAGTTTATTTAACTTGCCGGTTTTGTAGACTATACTTAAATTGTTCAGTTCACCAAACTTAGTACTTAAGTAGATTATACTTAATTTGTTTTTAGTTTGGTGAACTGAACAATTTCAGTATAGGTTTGGGAGACTCCATTACTCAGTTAAATTGAGGCAATGAGTTTCCTCAATTAATTTAGTTCAGTCAACTCATTAGGGTTTTCAGTGTGTCTCATTATATACTATGAAAAAACGTTTCAATAAATTTTAAACAAAAAGTATCCATTTATTCACATTATGATGAATAATTATACCTGAAGCCATTAGTTTTCTGGTTTAAAAGGCCTTGCACTTAAAATGTAGCACATATCAGAACTGTAGTCAAGACTTCATTAGTGAAAATGACTGATTTTTTTACAGGATTAATTATGATTTTGAGCTCACTACACTTGAAATCTTAAGTTTATGCATTTTCTTGGTACATAAGTTTAATTAACTCATATTTTAAGTGATAGGACCAAAATGCTAGATTTTAAGTTTTGTTCAGTCAACTTTATTTACTTGTTTAAGTAAAGTCAACATGAGGGTTTACAGTGGAAACTGGAATGTGTTCAGTAAAAGTGTTTCCATCCTAGTTTATGTGCATCTTGTATTATTGAATATAAAGTTTCTCCAACTCAGTCATGCGCAGATGTTTTTTATGCCTATTTCCAACAGTGATGCACATCTTGGTGTTTCCATCAACTCATTTTTTATTTTTTATATCTCCAAAATACACATTAAAATAGGTGGATGGAAACGTAAAGCTAAGATGAGAAGTACCGCTTAATCTTCTCCAGTGATCGATCAGGAATGAATCGCTGGAGAACATGACAACTCTGAGCTTGTGTTGATTCTAGTCTGAATATCTCAAAACTCTGAAATCAGTCAGCATTTTCTGCACAAGAACACAGTATAGTCATGTGTGGAGAAATAATGAGGCAGAATCAAGAGAGTTTCTCTTTAAAACCAGCAGAATGATCTGCCAATGGAGGAAGAGAAACACTCCTGTGTCAAATAAAAAACAGGATTATTCTGCTTGCTCTAAGGAGAAACTCTCTTGATTCTGCCTCATTATTTCTCAACACATGACAATATGTTTTACTTGTCTGGATAGTTTCTGTTTTCTATAATGTGAACTAGAAACAAGACAAAGTCTCTCAGTAAAGCATCAGTTACAGTGTAAATCCAGTAGAGTTATAAATGCTAAATAACAGCTGTAAACAGGTTTGTGGAAGCAGCGTTACAGCAGGTTAATCTACAGCAGGAACTGACTAAAACAGGAGAATATCCTCACACTCACAATCTCAGAGCAAATGCTACAGCAGAGCATTCACATCCAGTCTCTTACCTGCCTCTGCTACAGCGGAGCGCCATCAGTGCGGACACTACAGTACAGCTGAAGAGAGTGTGTGTGTGTGTGTGTGTGAGACGCTCAGATCAGTGTGTGATAATGAGTTCCTCACACTGCTCTCAGATCAGCTGATGTGAGAAACAGAAGCGGCAGAGTCTCCATCAGGGCAATGCTATTCGTCAATAACCAGCTTCATTTTTGATTTTCGACATGCTTCTGAGACAGAGCAGAACACACACACACACACACACACACACACACACACACACACACACACACACACACACACACACACACATGTAGAGTCAGCTTTTAGATCACATATGCTGGATAAGTTGGCGGTTCATTCCGCTGTGGCGACCCCTGATTAATAAAGGGACTAAGCTGAAAATAAATGAATGAATGAATGTATAGCTTAGCTTTTCTGTCAAATCTGGGCTAAAACAGGGGTGTAAAATACATATTTTATGTAATATATTATATATATAGTGCACAGCATGCCATATTGTCTGATAACTGTAATAAATAATCCCAGAGAGCAATAGACTGTGTAAAGTCACATAACACTAAAGCATAAACATGAGATATCTGCCTAATTCAGCAGCTGGAATCAGCAGCAGAGGCCTGCTAATCAAGTAGCCACGCTAGGGCTGTGCGATTAATCGAATCGTAATGGTGAGTTGAAACGTTGCGATTATCTAATCACAAGGCTGCGATATGGAGTATATATGATTTAATTTCCCCCACCCAGAGCAAACGCGTGACCACCGTCTGTGTGTGACAGCTTTACTAGCCAATTGAGTGAGCACACTTTCATTCTGCCCAATCAGAACTGCACAACTGAACTATGCAGAACGCCCACAATAACAACACAAACAGGAAAGTGCAGACGAGTGGGGTGATGGCGTCTGCTGCATCAGAAGCATTAACAGAGGAATTAATATCACAGAAGAAGAACAGGACATCAGGAATATGGGAATATTTTAGATTCAGAGTCACACAGAATGAAAGTTGAATGTTTTAATATCTTCATGTGTATTTCGTGTGTATTCACGACTCGTGATGCAGGTATCTGTGTCGTCTGTAGTGAATGCAGTAATGTAATTTACTATACAAATATCATTTCCACAGCACAGTTCAATACAGATGCATCAGTTGCAGAATATTAAAGCAGTTTAATGATTCAAATACGACTATACGCATGACTTTATAAAGAGCTTACGACCTACTGACTACGGTTTGCTTTAAGAACATGTCAACAAATGAAGTTACAAACTAGTAGCTACTATACCTTCAGTTTAAGAAAGAACTTACGAACAGCTGCTGCAGCCCTACCCAGGAGATAACTAATGCCAGAACACACTCCTCTCTAAAGACACGCTGCCTTTAATGCAGCGACCAAAGAGGGCTTTAAAAGAGCTCATCTAAACGCAGGACAGGAGATACACACGAGAGAGGAGATGCACGTTTAACGTCATGATACTTTGTGTAGCATCTGTGATCATTATTCTGCTTAGACAATATAAGCTGCAGAAATGCTCTGATCCGCTGTATTAGTCTGCTGAGTGTTCTGTACTGTTATCATTATTATTCTTGTGTCTGTATAATAAGCTCCACTATCTCCCTAATTTGAGTTCAGCTTGTTTACAGCAAGGTAAGGTCATTTTATTTGTGCTTACTTGGAGAAAAACGAGCGTTTCATTTCTGAATATTTAAAAACACATTTGAATAAATGTATAAATTTGAATAAACTTGAATTAATTAAGTTAATATCTGTTCTGCAGTAAGAAGCTACAATACAGAATACTGAGCTGAAGCTTGAATACAAGACTACATCACAATATCTGTCAAAAACTGAAGAAAAAAAAATCACAATTACATATTTTACCCAAATCACACAGCCCTAAGCCACGCCCTTAATTATGCAGAATTTTAAAGCTTAATATAAACTAAATGGATGAGTTATAAAGACATTCACCTCCTCACAGTTGTCATGATGGGGAATATCAGCTATACACACCAACACTACTGTTTGATCCAGACTAGCAACACATTTTCTCTGCTGTAAAGTTGGTCAGTATAACATGGGAGTCTATGAGGATTTGCTCCATGTTGTAGCCGGCCCCCAGTGGCCAGTTCATGAACTGCAGTTTCAGCCATTCTGCATTAGCTTCATGAGGGAGAGCTGGGGCGGGGGGGGTTGGGTGACTGGTGTTTATCCAGGACCGTCACCACAGAGCTGAGATTCAGGAACACAAAAACAAGGCGACGGTGGAGGAGAGAAACTCCCTGACAGTAATAAGGAAAGCTGATGAGGAAGCAGGAGTGAGAGGGGAACGCCTGAGCCCTGACCACAGAGATCACGTCACTGAACACACACACACACACTACAGCATGTGTGTATGTGTGTTTAACCCATATGTGCTGTTTTCATCCACTCAGAGGATGACATATCAGATTTTTCCAGATGTGGTGCAGCTCTAATGATTATGAATTATCCTCAATAATATCATTATCATAATAAATACCTCAATATATCCTGATATCACCTTAAGTTCATATCGGCCACTGCTAGTCGTCATCTGCTGGTGTTAGCGCTCAGGATCGTGATGTTATCTTCAGTAAACACACTGCACTCCACACCGCCATACACTCACCCTGATTCTGCATCAGCTCTGGGTATTTTCTCACAGGAATGCAGTGTTTGGGTCCCGCTGAGGGTTCGGGAACAGCGATGTGCGTCTCTGCTATTTTCCCATGGAATTAAAGCCCTATTTAGGTCTTCCAAGGAAAACTGAGCTGCGTCCTCCAGGGACCCCAGCAGCACTGAATAAAGCAGAGCTGGAGTATCAGACTTCTGGATGGAGAAGCTGAGGAGTCTGCACACATTCGCTGTACTCCATCAGACACAGAGCTCGTCTCTACATCTCATAAACAGATTTTAAAGCAGAACAGAGACTATATACATGTTTTCTGGTCTTTAGATCCACTTGTGTAATCTCTAGATAGGAGATTCTAGAGCAGAGGAACAGGAAACACATTGTGTTTGCTTTATAGACATGATCAAATCTAGAATTATTATAATAAATGATGAAAGCACTGAAAGTCTTCGAGATGGATGGTGTCCTGATGATGGGTTATTAATGAAGAGCTGCATTTTACCAACAAACTGATTTGATTGTGAAAATAAATGGCTAAATACCAGTTTGTTAATAAAAGCAACAGTACAATCTAAATCTCTCTCTCTCTCTCTCTCTCTCTCTCTCTCTCTCTCTCTCTCCACAGCACAGACGCAGTTTTACATTGCTGCCAAAGCCGGAGCAGGAATCCAGAGCTTCTGGTTTTCCCGTCCGCTAAACACCACATCCCTGATCCAGCCCTCAAATACAAACACACAGCCTCATCAAACCCTTGCTTTTGTCTGGATTGTTGGTGATTGTGGAAATAAACTGGGGATCCACACTCTGCTCACATGATTTCAGCAAATAAAAGCTCAGGAGCTTTTGTTGAGTCTGAGAAACCGCGATCCCCAACAGGATTAAACACTTCACAAGCCTGAACACTACAGCAGCTCTAACACTCACTAAACCAACATGGACTTTAACCCAGGAGCAAATCCTGCTGGGTCAATAAATCTACCAATGATCATAATGAACATGAAAGATGTTGGCTATAGCATTTATTTTACACACTGTATCTCATGTGGTATATCGCAGCTTTTCTTCAGCGTCGCACAGCCTTCAGTTATTTCCTTCAAGCACTGGGCATTTGCTGATATCATCACTTCACGATCAATAGAGCAAGTGAAAGTGTTGAAAGTCAATAAATTCCCCTGAAATATTCTTACATCTCTCCTGGAAACTCCTGCTGATTTCTCAGCTGACGCAGAGACCACGATAACAGCATTAAAGAGGACCTGCTATGCACATGACGGTTAGGCTTGGTTTAAACCCAGTCGTGTGTCAGCAGTGTGTGAATCTCTCCAGCCTCTGATGGAGAACTTGAATGACTTGTGTTTGTTCTAATCAGACTTGATGCAGAAACACTTTGATTGACATTCTCTCTTTGTACTTGTCATCAGAGGGGAAAGCCCCGCCCACTCGTGCCCATCTTCATCTCATTAGCATAAACAGCAGCCCTGAGTGAGAAGCAGCCGTCTGTCCATTAGCCATTAGAGTGTTTGAGCTGCTGAAGATAATGTCACCATAGACTAAGAGGATTATAGATGTGGAGTTTTAGATGAACAGAGACAGGAGCGACATAGACTGACAGAAGACTGAACACACACACACACACACTGAAGCACACCTGACCAGCGATCACTACACACACACTGCTGTTTCACATCTGTCGCTATGCTGCTGCACAGCCGTCTGAAGCTCCGCCCTCTTTTAAATCTCATTTGCATTTAAAGCGACAGTCACCAAAACACCACAGTTAGGATCAAAGGCTGAAAGGGTCAGATTCAGAGAGCTGGAGGACATTATCTGTGTGTTATTCTCAGCTCAAACTCAAACACACACACACACACACACACACTCGAGAGGCAGCATTGACATGTTTGCAGCTTGTGTAAAGGGGTGTAACAGGTCTCCAATAACGAGAATAAGACAGCGCTCCTCATACATGGGTCTGACTCAGAATAATCAGCTTTTCCCTGTGATTAGAGCTGATTATTAGCTCAAACAATGTCTTGATCTCTCGGCGTCAGCAGCTGCACACACTCACTCACGCGGCCGATAAGCGGATCTGCAGTGTTCTGAGGAGAGATCCTGCACCGCTGGATTAACCTGATGGAAAATCACACGGGGAACACCAGCTGTGTGTGTGTGTGTGTGTGTGTGTGTGTGTGTGCGTGCGTGCGTGCATGCGTGTGTGTGTGTATGGGGAAGTGCAGCTTCTGCATTTGGTTAGGAGTGTGTGTGCAGAAGTGACAGACTCCAGCGTGACTCAATCGCTGTGTCTCTATCCGCCTGCTTACACTACATCATGTGCATACTTTTGAGTGTGTAACAGAGGAGGGAAGATTTAAGACTAACTACTTCCTCAGTAACTAACTGTTACGTTGCTTAGTTACGAGCCTGTCAATCATCTGCACACATGGTCTGCATGTCTGTCATATTAACAGCAGCAGGTTAATCTGCCATTCAGACACACAGACCATCATGATCAAACACGGCTCTCCAGTGCACTTAATAGTCATTGAAGCATCTTTACCAAAGCCTTTCCACTTAACCACTGGTCTGGTCATTCCACCATATGTGTAGTTTCTTTACATTAGTGCCAGAGTTTATAGTTCAGATGTGATGTCCAGACGCTATTACACTTCACATTTCTTCCAGGAACAGTAGAGCATCCAGGAAAGTTTAGCACTCTACGGTTTGGGACACACTAAATCTATTTTTGAACACTATTTAGGACGGAGAGTATGTGAATTGACTCCATTTCCCCAAACCGCTGCTCATATCTGTGTGCCTGATCCACTTCCCAGCTCACACCCTACAGAGAGACAGCAGAAATACAGATGTCCTCCTCATTTCCTCACACTGGAGCACTGCTGATCTTCTGTGGAGCGTCAAGAAGAGCTCCGCTAGTCAACCCTTCACCTTTGTTTACTCTATTCAAGGTCTGGTGAAATTAAAATACACCACACAAATGGGCTAATCTGTTGTTGAGTGCTGCTATAACGATAATTATTACGAGATGTGTCCCTGTAAATCACCTTAATAGAGTACGACTAAGTCAAACACAAGTCATTACACAGCTCAGTGTCCCTGTAAACACACACATATTCAGAGTCCCACTGCGTGTGTGTTTTCCTCAACCCACTGATGACGGATGAAGCGCAGTGCTGTAGAAGAGCTCTGTGTGGCTCCGTGTCTCCAGTCTGCATTACCTGCAGTGTGTCTCCCTCATTCAGAGGCTTTCCTGAGGTCAGAGACACCTACAATCCTCTCGCAGCAGACGCTTTACAGCACAGAAAACCCTGCAGGAATCTCCCATCGACAGAGAAACAGCTGACCCAACAGCTGACCCAACAGCGGCCTGCTGGGTTATTGACATTTATGCAGAAAAACACTCAAAACCAGAGGCGAAGACAGCAGCAGACACGGACACAAGCAGCTCGGTGCTAACGCTAAGAGTCCTGAAGGCGTCTTATTCACAGCACTGCCAGACAGAAGGGCTGATCAGCATTATTCTGAGGATGCACAGATTCACAACCCTCAACAATGGCCTTCATCATCCTCAATGTCCAGAGGATTTCATGTAGAGGCTTAGTGGAGTAATTCAGCAGCAGAGCAACACATCAGTGCTCTTTCCGAACACTACACTGCATTAAATGCTGCTCTTACTCAGAGTTGTGTCTTCTTTCTAGTCTAAATATCTACAAACTCTTAAATCAAGAAGCATTCCTTACAAAAGATAACTGCAGTAAACTGAAGTAAAGCTGTTGAGTTTCTCCTTAAAACAAGCAGAATAATCTGTGTATGAGTCCTCTGTGGGGAGTTAGCATGATGCTAAGCTAACAATATAAACAAACATTGGGTATTAATGAAATAAAGTAGTTTCTCTTGATTTTTCCGTTCTGAATTCTACTTTTGAAAGAAGAGAAGCGTCAATATGACAGTGTTTTTGGTCTTGTCCACCATCTTGGATGATTTGTTTTTAGATGTGCAGCACTCTTTCTGCTCTGACTCCTGCCGTTTATCTGTGAAGCGGACTGCACTGGTTGAACAAACCCCACAGTGGAGAATCCCAAACTCCACTTCTCTCAGTGATATCTGTGCAGGAGCAGCAGGAGCTGAGGAGGTGATGCTCTACTGTGCAGCATTAGATGCTAACACTGCTTTATTCACTGCTTTATTAATGCTTTATGCTGTGCATGAATCTAATCCACATCTTTAGAGAATCATATAATAATGTGAGTGATCTTACCTGAAGCAGAGCGTGTGCCAGTCGCTGTTGAGCGCCTGTAGATACTGATCATCATAGATCTGCTGTCCACATCCCGAACACACCGGCAACCCCACACCAGCTGCGCACACACACAGACACACACACACACACACACACACACACACACACACACACACATGATCACATATGAGCAATCACAGATCATCCCAAACAAACCAGCACCCCACACCAGAGGCCTGTTTCTGAACAGGGTCTAAAGGGTCAGTTCACCCAATAATTACCACAATACAGGCTATTCTGAAGAATGCTGGACAAATAAGTATCAATAACTGAGTAATATAGTAGGAACAAACTACAGTTTCTTAGCACAGAGTGCTTCAATAGGTGGTTTTGGTTTTATTCTCCGGGGTTCAGGTGTCCTCAGAAGAGATGATGAGCTTTTAGTTGTGGTTTAAAGGACACCAGTGAATCCGCAGTCCGAGTGAGAAAGGGAAGATCAGTCCACCAGCGTGGAACATTGAATGAAAAGGTTCTGGAAAGTGACTTATAGTCTCTCTGTGATGACACCACAAGGTGGCGCTACACCCTGACAAAACCCTTTCCCAAATAAACACTAATGGCAGTAAAATAACAGCCGGTCAGAGTCAGCATATCTGCTAATGTCTGACTAGATCTGAATAAAATCATTTACCTGTTTATTTTAGTATCATTACACATAGAAATGATTTAAAAACAGCTAATAAAAGCTGCAAACAAATAGAAACATCATTATCTCAATACTCCACAACAATATTTCATGTTTCTGCAGTATTGCGCAGCCCTCACGCTGTAAATAACGGAGGAGCGTGCTGAAGTCAATGACATCTGCAATCCTCCACCTCCAGCAGGTGGCGCTGTGACTGTAGTTGCGCATTAGCATGCATCAGTCTTCAGGCCTGACATTGTTTCTATGTTTGTAAAGTCTGCAGCAGACTGAAGGCGGTGTGTTTGCGTTAGTATCAATCAGGGCACTCCCTGTGGCCAGCAGGCGGCGCTGTGATTAATACAAGACCTGGCAATGCCAAGACAGCAGACACTATTACAAACATCAGACATGCTGCAGGGCTCACTCTCGCTCAGAGAGACTGTTTTGCAGGCACTGAGATGTTCTGTGTGTTGGCCCATTCTTATGTGTGTGTGTGTGTGTGTGTGTGTGTGTGTGTGTGTGTGTGTGTGCGTGCACAGTTTTAAACTCTCTCGCTCACACACACACACACACACACACACACAGGTAGAGTTATGTGTCATTTTCCAGAACAGCTTCACACATATAATATGCAAAATGTAACCAAAAACACTGCGGTGTTGAACTCCCAGGAACTGTCAGAGAGCGTCTCATCTGGACCAGCGTGTACAATACACGAGCAAACTCTGAAGAACTGCAGTGTTACTGTCAGGTGTTACTGTCAGGTGTTACTGTCAGTGTTGTTCTGATCGTCTCAGTTTATGTTGATTCCAGTTTGTACCTGGAAAACTGATTTGGATTCTGGTTTACATCATAATAATACAGGAAATACTACAGTAATATAGTCAATACTGTAGAGTTTGTGAACCTCACTATAGTAAAATACCTTGATTTGATCTGCTGTGTTGATGCTACAGTTGCTATAGTAACACAACTACAATAATATAAACAAATAAGTCAATACTGTGGTTAACTAGAACTATAGGGTATATTATAGTACACTACACCACAGTTTACTGCAGTAAAACCTGAAGTACAGTGTTTATTACAGTTGATCAGTTCACTAGAGTTAACACTACAGTATGCTGCAGCATTCATTAACACAGAGCTGGACATGCCAGGCTATAATATTCATTCATTCATTCATTTTATTCTGTGTGTTTGGACTGTGGGGGAAACCGGAGCACCCGGAGGAAACCCACACCAACACGGGGAGAACATGCAAACTCCACACAGAAACACCAACTGACCCAGCTGAGACTCGAACCAGAGACCTTCTTGCTGTAAGGCGACAGTGCTAACCACTGAGCGACCGTGCTGCCTATAATATAATATATACAATATAACACACTTTACAGCAGTCTGGTGTATAAACACTACAGTATTTACAATAAGTTACTACAGTATTGCTTCATGAACATCTCTAAATCTGCTGTAAGAAACACACTAAACACAAATAACTGCACTGTTTACAGCTGTGTGTGAGTGTGTGTGAGTGTGTGTGTGTGTGTGTGTGTGGGGTGGGGGGTCATCATGCTACAGCAGCATTAAAGCTAGTGTTTTGCGGCAGAGATGCGCAGCAGCATCACTAAGGCGCGCACACGCACTCAGCATCCTCATCCTCATCACACACACACACATGCACACGCAGACACACACACTGACCTTCCTCCTCTCCCATGCGTTCGTCCTTCCAGGTGCAGCAGAGCAGCATTAACCTCATCCACACGCCGGAGCGGGAGAACACACACACACTCCCGCAGCGGTCTCACACACACTGGAGAAATACACACACACAGTGGAGAAATGCGCACACACTCCCGTCAGCGATCACACACAGTGGAGAAAGGCGCGCACACACACAGACTGCGCGCGCGAGAGCTGTTGGGCGCTTCCCGCGCTGCCCTCGCCGTAGTAGGATCCAGAAACCGGAAAACCGGCCGACCGAACGCTGGAAAACCGTGAAGCTGCGCATGCGCGTCCCGCTCTGGAGTGAGCTCATAGTCAAATGACTGTTTTCTTTATCCTGACCGATAACTGCACACAAAGAAGCATTGAGAGCACATCCACATCTTCAAACACTGTGAGAGTCTCCAAGCGTCACATTACTGGCTTCAGCATTACTCTTACACCCGCCAATGTTTTAAATAATCCTTAAACTACACTGCAGAATAATGCTGCTCGTACTCAGAGTTTCTGTCTTATTTCCAATCCAGATATCTAAAAACTCTTAAATCAAGAAGCTTTTTCTAGACAAACACAATAGAGTCTTGTTTTCAGAAGTCATGAGGTGGTCTCCTCATCCAGCTCCAGTGTGCAGCATCCACCTGGACGAGGCGATGACAGCCATAACCGCCAGTTATTAATATATGATATATTATTATTGATTATTCTGCTCAGCCCATTGGCAGGCTATTTTAAAAGGTAATTCTCCTGAAAGAAAATCTTGAAATCCCTCCCAAACTATTTATCACAAATACAGTCAACAAGGAGATGAGAAACAGTTTCATCATATGAATTACACACATTTAAAGTCCACGTCGTCATCTGATTCTGCAGCAGGGTTTATCCGGACTCTCCTGAGGATGATCAAAGGGACAGTACAGACAAAACTCAACATTTACTCAACCTTTACCTGTTTCACTTGCTTTATCGGCTGGGGGAGGAGGAGTTATAGACCAACAGCCAATCACAGAGTGAGGTACAGGGTCAAGGAAAGTTTAGGGGGAGGAGTTATAGACCTACAGCCAATCACAGAGTGAGACACAGGGTTAAGAAAAGTTTAGGTGAGGGGCTATAGACCTACAGCCAAGGAAAGTTTGGGGGGTAGGGGGAAGAGTTATAGATTTACAACCAATCAGAGCATGAGACACGGGGTCAAGGAAATTCAGGGGGAGGAGCTATAGATCTACAGCCAATAAGAGCGAAAAACAGGCTTAGTGAAATTTCAGGGGAGGAGCCATAGACCTACTGCCAATCACAGAGTGAGGCTGAAGGTCAGGGAAAGTTCATAGTGAAGATCCATAGATCAACAGCCTATCAGAGAGTGAGAAACAGGGTCCCGGAAGGGTTAGGGGGAGGTGCCATAGACCAACAGCCAATGAGACAGCAGGTGAGTTCAGAGGGAGGAGCCATACAGAATCAGCCCAGCTTCTTTATTTTCTAGACGTCTCGGTCTGTTGTGTGATCTGTCATCTACTGTACATCACTGTCACTGTGCTCTGTAGTGTGTGGAGCGGAGGAGTGTGTGATACGTCCTGCTCCATCCTGCAGCTCAGACACAGCTCCAGCAGCATATTCCCATCATAAGTAAAGCAATACGTGCATAAATAAGTGTTCTGTGAGTATCGTTAATCCCTGTTATTATCGCTGTCAGCATGGTCTGTGTGATGCTGCTGTTCCTCATCTGTGAGCAGCTCTCTTTATGAATGAATGTGTGCAGGTGAATGAGTGAGGAGATCAGGCTGAAAGGAGACACTCATGAAGAGAAGAGGCGCTCGCTGGTGTTTATTTAAAATATTTTATTTTTATTTTCTCTAGAGCAGGTAAAATGCCGGGATTTCCGGGTACTAGTCAGAATATAGGTTGTGGAAAAAGTGCAATAGCTCCGCCCCTTTATTTAAATAAGATGGAAATCCCACGGCACAACAGAGAAGACCCGTTCGGGCTCACAGGCAGGTCAAATACAGCACCAGGTATATTCAGACATCGTAAAGTGTCTCTCCAGATGCACCCAACAACAGAATCAACCAATAGAGCAAACACACACACACACACACACATTATACATTTGAGAATACATAGGCTAGTGACACACACACACACACACACACACACACACACACACACACACACACATGGGGGGATTTACATACATAACACTCAAACACACACACACACACACACACACAATCGCATCTTAAAACATCACACACAGTTTTGCAAGTTCCACAGTGACTACAATGCGAAGCTATTTAGAGCAGGGAGGCTTATGAAGAGTACAGACGTGATCATCGCATGTCCACATGTCAAGTTGAGCTGCTGCGAAACAAACAGCGTAAAGTAAAGTCACCTGCTGGTGAACGACCCGACCTGTACGCGCGTCCTGTGTAGATAAGCTAACTCTATGTGAATACATTACTATTAAAACAGAAACATTCCTGGACGAATGATGAAGCACCTGTAGTCCCCGCGGGTCCCGGGACGAAACCTAAACTAAACACCATCATCTCTTAGTCTCCCAGGCTTAAACATACACAATGTACAAGTCAGATGATCTGAGAGGGTCAGTTTTACAGATTTACAGCGTTCACTCCTGCTTGTTTTAGCATAATCAGAGCAGAACTCTTCATACTTCACACAGTCTGCAGGAATCAACGCTGCGTCTCTGTGCGCAAGTCTGAGCGACATGTTTGAGCTGGTGAAGTGGCTTGCTGCGCTGGGATTATGTTGCAAAAACCTCAAAACTGAGTAACCCGTGTGCATCAAGCCATTTCACCTCCGCTTTTGAGTGCAGAATTGTGGCACAACTATACCTGCACAGACGTTCCTCCATCCACAAGCTCTCCAGCACAGTAATGCTGTTTATGTGCCCATGGCTGACGTTTGGGAACACACCAGGTGTTCATTGTGTTTAGGAGACAAGGCTGAATTTGGGCTGTCAGTGATAATCTGAGAGATTCAGAACTAGACTAGTCCACAAATAGACAGTGATGAGCAGCCCAGTAATGAATCTATCAGATTTCCAAGACGTCTATTAAACACGGTATAACGAGGGACTGAATCTCACATGACTAAAGAAAGAGATCATATTTCCATGAAGATATTACTACAGATTCATTACAAAGATATTTATACATCACTGAAGCACTTATTGGTGTCATGGTGGCGCAGTGGGTAGCACAACCGCCCCACAGCAAGAAGGTCTCTGGTTTGAATCTCAGCTGGGTCAGTGTGTGTTTCTGTGTGGAGTTTGTATGTTCTCTCTGTGTTGGCGTGGGTTTCCTCCGGGTGCTCCAGTTTCCCCCACAGTCCAAACACATGCGCTATAGGGGAACTGATCAACTAAACTGGCCGTAGTGAATGAGTGTATGGGTGTTTCTCAGTACTGGGTTGCAGTACTCTGTAAACATAAGCTGGATAAGTTGATGGTTCATTCCGCTGGGGCCACCCCTGATTAATAAATGGACTAGGCTGAAATGAAAATGAATGAAGCACTTCTTTTGCCTTCAATGAAATGAAACAGATTTTGTTATGACAGTAATGAGAGCGTCAGATGAGCATTATTTACTAATAACACATCATTTCAAAATAAAAGTCCTCTCCGACAGCATTGTAGTGTAAGATGTGCTGAATTTTAATATCCTGCACTGTAGAAACATCTGCTAATGAACAGTGGCTGTATTTAGGGTTTAGATTGGTGAATTGCATTATGGGATGTTGATCTCTGCTCTGTCCGCTTTATGCTAAGTTCAGACTGCGGGATTTTAGCCTCGATTCTGACTCACCGACAAGTTTTGAGAAGTCGAAGACAAACGCCTGAAATCACCAATCGCTGCTCGTTCAGGTCAATCACACAGTGTGAACGATCAAAGACGTCGTCTGAGAGAATCGCCGATGAGTCGCAGACACCCGTGAGATATCTGGCATGCTGAATATCTGGAGCTGTCAGCGAGTCAACATCATGTCGTGTGAATGAGTTCTGATTGAAAATAGCATCAGCGATCGCCTACAGCCAATGAGAGCGCAGCATCCACTAGTGTGTGTATCTGCAGGCCAGCGGGAGGATGAGGGAGATGTTAAAAGCGCTCACTTTCAGTCTATTGGGCCCAAGAAATGGAGGAAAACTAGTGTAGATTTGGCAGGAGCACCCGTGTCTGTCTGACGTTTGGTCTGAGCTTTACCACAACTGGGTGGAGAAAGAAAAAAAAGGTGAGGAGAGATTGCTAATTCCCCTCAAAGCCCACCTGAGCCAAATAAGTAGATTTTCTACCCCACTAAAGGCTTCTTTCTCATTATACATAGTTCATTATGCAAGATATACAGCGTGACCTCTCCTTGCTTCCATTTCACTTCTCTTGTGCGTTTGCTTGAGAGAGATTTTTTTCAGACTGAGACAAAGTAGTCTGCAATCCTATAGTAAAGTCATGCGGTGTGAAACCCCCTGTCGCTGATCCATCTTGCAGTGTAAACAAAGCAGCGACGAAACGTTAGCCCAGATAGTCATGCAGAGTCAAAACGTCTGTGATGCCACTACTTTAAAAATCCTGCAGTCTGAACTCGGCATTAAGTCAGTTCAGCAGCTCTTTAAACTATTAGAAACACTCATAAAAGTCACTTTAGACATCTTTTTCTTAAAGTTAAACGTCATTGGAGGAAAGATGAAGATCCCATAATGCAACTCAACAGCAGGAATAAACACAAGTAACTACAGAGCGCAGAGCGCTGGATTTTTCAGTGTATGCTTCATTTTCAGCATTCATTTTGCATCAGCTTAGTCCCTTTATTCATCAGGGCAGCATTCCAGCATATGTTTTACACAGCGGATACCCTTTCAGCTGCAACCCAGTACTGGGAAATCATTTTCTTTATGTAAAATATCATTTCTTTCTTGTTTATTTCCCTCAGGATGAAGCCCTGATGTGTAGCCCAGTGCAGATCCAGTGGCGTATTCAGCATGAGGAGGAGAAATGCCATGAGAGCTGGATGCTGAAGAGCTGTGTGTGGTGTCAGGAGCGCCCACAGATGAGCGGTCTACGGCTACTCAACAGCACTGCCAGTGAATGGACGCGGGTGTACGAGCGAGAGGAAACAGTAACATGATTGGGATGTGCCATAAACGAACAGGACTGGGGTTATTCCAGCTTTCAGGGATTTGGGTCTGTTACAAATATATACTGTCAGTACAAAACATAACACTTGTGCATGATGGGACGGTTGGAGTATCGGAAGTACATTCTAGAGCATGCAGTAGCACCATGTTTCTTGAGGTCACTTCACATCTCAAGAGCTCCTCTACTTTCTCCTCCGGCCGCAGTATTTGCCCTGACAGCCCGCTCCGCCTGCAGAACAACACAACACAAACCAGGTATTAGCATCAGGAGAACACTGCGCAACACTGCAGTACTGCTCTCAATATAGTTACAGTAACTACAGCACTGTTTTTGAGCCATAATGTCTATATACTGTATATATTATAGTATTTACAGTTTTTTACTTACAGTACAGTTATTTACTTAATGAATGCTGCAGCATACTGTAGTGTTAACTATAGTGAACTGATCAACTGTAATAAACACTGTAGTATACTACTGCAGTAAACTGTGGTGTATTGTAGTATAATATAATCTACAGTTGTAAGAAACTACAGTGTTGGGCCATTTGTTTATATTAGTATATTTGTGTTACCATAGCAACTGTAGCATCACCACAACAGATCAAATCCTACAGTTGTGTTACCATAGCAACTACAAAACTACTACCGCTGATCAATTACTACAGTTGTTGTGTTACCATAGCAACTATAGAACTACTACCGCAGATCAATTACTACAGTTGTTGTGTTACCATAGCAACTATAGACCTACTACTGCGGATCTATACTAAAGTTGCTGTGTTACCATAGCAACTATAGAACTACTACCGCAGATCAATTACTACAGTTGTTGTGTTACCATAGCAACTGTTGAACTACTACTGCGGATCTATACTAAAGTTGCTGTGTTACCATAGCAACTATAGAACTACTACCGCAGATCAATTACTACAGTTGTTGTGTTACCATAGCAACTATAGACCTACTACTGCGGATCTATACTAAAGTTGCTGTGTTACCATAGCAACTATAGAACTACTACCGCAGATCAATTACTACAGTTGTTGTGTTACCATAGCAACTGTTGAACTACTACTGCAGATCTATACTAAAGTTGCTGTGTTACCATAGCAACTATAGAACTACTACCGCAGATCAATTACTACAGTTGTTGTGTTACCATAGCAACTATAGAACCACTACCCCAGATCAATTACTACAGTTGTTGTGTTACCATAGCAACTGTTGAACTACTACCCCAGATCAATTACTACCGTTGTTGTGTTACCATAGCAACTGTTGAACTACTACCCCAGATCAATTTCTACAGTTGTTGTGTTACCATAGGAACTGTAGAATCTCCACAGCAGATAAATGAAGGTAATATAGTTTCGCATCGTTATGAACACTAAATTATTTCCTATAAATGACTGTGGTATTTTTTATGTGGGATGGTGCCAAACTGAGTGGGTTTGGAATGAAGTGCTGACAGATTTCCACTGGTTAGAAACCAGCAGGAATGTGTGTTTGGTGTGGAATCGCTCTTCTTCAGTAACTCATGTATGTGTATATATTGTAGTAATCATCAGCAGCAGAAGGCCATGCAGAGTCTGCTGTGATCAGAGCGTATAGTTGAGGATGAAACACAGCAGTGACTATGAGGAATCAGTGATCATGAGGCAGCAGGGTTTAGTTCTGTTCATGCTGTCGTACCTCGATACCCTCCTCCCAGGAACCCCGTCAGTCCACCACCGTATTTAGCTGCTTTGGCTGAGGAAAGAAGAACAAATGAAACATCTCAAAGGGGTTATCTTACACTTATTCACACACACACACACACACACACACACACACACACACACACACACACACACACACACACACACACACACTGCAGCTCAATGTGTTAAACACAAGCAAAAGCATCTGTCTCTACATGCATCTGTCTTTGGTACACAGGTTTATTTGTAGGAACTTTTCTTTTATGCAAAAAACAAGGTGAGAAGATCATGTCGATCTGAAAGAGCATTCTGTAGAGATTGTACCTTGCTGTGGTGATAGTCCTGCACCGTATCCCCCTAAAACACAGAAACAGAGAAGAGAGATGTGTCTAACTCTGCAAATAAAATGAAGAATATGAGTGAAACAGATGCAAAACATGCTTTCTTACTCAGAGCTTCTGTCTTGTTTCTCATCCAAATATCTAAAAACTCTTAAATCAAGAAGCTTTTTCTAGACAAGCAAACAATATAGTCTTGTTTTCAGAAATACTGAGTCAAATATTGAGTTTTTCCATTAAAACAAGCAAAATAATCCGCCAATGGGGAAGTTTCTCACTTAATTTTGATTTATTATTTGTGAAAGCAACACAAAAACTCTAAGAAGGGTAAGAAAAGCATTTTTAAGTGAGGAGATCAACAGCCAGCCAAGAGCATCTAGACATAATAATAATGATGATAATAATAATAATAATAATAATAATAATAATAATAATAATAAAGCCAGGAGCATGTCTCTGTTGTGACGTTAGTGTCCAGCATGTAGCAGTGTGCTGTATCTGACAGTACCAGCGCTGAGAACACAATGCAGATATACTTTGCATGATATTTGCACTTTAACTATATATGGCTTTTCATAGCCAGCGGATTCCAGCAGCCGCAGTCAACACCGGCTTCATTTATATATAAATATATTCACTTATGGTCTGTTCGCACGCTGTTACAGGTATACTTTTAAAGCAGTTTTCTTTACAGTTTACAATTAAAAGAGGTTAAATAACCTGCCTATGGGGGAAGCAGAATAAAGCTATTTCAAAGCTAAAACAAGATTATTCTGCTTGTTTTAAGGAGAAACTCTCTTCATTTAGACTCAATATTTCTGAACACAACACTATATTTAGTGCTGGTCTATAAAATGCTTCTTGATTTAAGAGTTTCTAGATATGTGGGCTAGAAACAAGACTGACAGGCATTTATGCAGTGTAAAAATGACCCTCGAGACCACATCAGAGACACTGCATTATATATTGTAATTATAATTTCACCAGGGGTTATTATTACTGCTGTATAAAGCATTACCTGGATAAGCTCCGTATCCTCCAGGAGCAACACCGCCTGCAGAAAGGAGAGAGAGATGGAGATTTACACATGGAAATACACATCACTCCTAAACTCTGCATGAGCCTCTTTCTCATGTCAAACACAAAATAAGATATTCTGAGGAAAGATCTTCAGCTGAAAACAATTAAAAATTATTAATTAATTAGTTTAGATCTTATTTTGTGTTCAAATGAATAAAAAGGTTTGGAACCGCTAGTAAATAAATGAGTACATGTTCATTTGTGTGTGAACTGACCCTTTAATTGATGACAGTTCATTTATATGGAAGTTGAGCATAAACACTCACGCAGTGCATTGTGGGATTGAAAGCAGCACAGAGAACGAGCGGCTGAGAGTGTCTCGAATTTGTAACTGAGCTGAAGGCATTGACTATGAGAACACATCCTTCACACTGTCAGCTTACACACACATCCAGAACCATCCGTGTCTGTGTGTTCATTAATCGAGCAGTTCTTGCATGTGTGTGTGTGTGTGTGTGTGTGTGATGCTGGTTAGTGTATTCTGGTGTAGAACAGCAGTATTGGAGTGTACAGGACCTCTCAGAGGTTGGGTTAGGCTGATATACAGCTTTCACTGCAGGATTCGAGGGCTTGTTATCATCTGAAGCTTTAAACGTATGTATTTATTCACAGTATATGCTAATTAATGTCTGCGTCAGGGTTTCCAGCATCATTAATGGCGGGCCTCACCTGGCTGTGCGTATCCTGTGCCCACAGAGCCATAACCTGCAGAATATTCAAAGAAAGACAACTGAAATACAACAAGTACACATGTGCAATGCGCATCGACTCCCCTACAGCACTACAGTCTCTACAGATCCCCAGCGGTGAACATGAGCAGTTAAAGGGACAGCTCTCCCAATAATGTTGTTGTTGGTGTTTCGGTGACTCCTATGATGTAAGTCCGTGGTCTGCTGTATTTGAGATTCAAAATAACACAATCAAACAAGTCCACATCAATCCTGGTGTCTCCTGATGACCCACTGAGCTCATATGAAGTGAAAGCGTCGGTCTGTGCAAGAAGGGATGGATTTGGACTTGTTTATATGTGTTTATTCTTCATGTAAACCTGTAACCATTGTCACCATTTACCACAAATTCAGCTAAACATCATCTTCAATGTTCTACAGATGAACAGCATCACCTACATCTGCAGCATCAGGAGGGTGAGTAAACTAACCGTACATTTCTATTACTGGGTCAGCTATGCCTTTGACTGAAGCTTGAGTGTTTGACTGAAGCTATGAGCACAGAGAGCGTATCTCTGGAGTTAAGCTAACATGATCCACTTATAAAACACTGCTCTATGCTCTATATTGTCAAACATTAAAGTGTCGTGTGTTAGGTTTTCCTACCTGGTTTTGGTGGTTTAGCACCAGTTCCCACACCACCAGTTCCCAATCCAACTCCTGCTGGAAAGCCTCCACCTGTAGCGAGAGGTTCAGACTCAACAACAGCCCGATATCAGCAAACCAATCTCGGTCTATATTCTCTATGTGGAGGGAAACTGGGAGATGAGCTGCATTACTGGGATTGTCTGTCTGCTGTTCAGATTACTAGCAAACAAACATGTCCCTGTGTCCTTCCAGACTACGTATCCCATCATGCCCTGCGTTTTCAAGTTCACCCTGATCCACACGCAGCTGAAGGACATTATCCTTAAACACATCTGCTGTACATACCCCATCTGTTGCAGAGTCTTGTCTAGCTGTTGCTCTCATTTATAAATGTTTCTGCCTCGCCTGTGTTTTTGACCCTTTGGGTTGTTTCTATTGTTTGTGATTGTTTTCCGCCTGCCTCGACTATTTCAGGATTAGGTTTTGATTATTAGTGGTGTGCTGAGCGAGGCTTCGCTAAACTCTGAAACAGCTGAATCAAATGTGTCGAGGCTTCGAAACTTTCCCAAAGCCGTCAGCGACACCTAGTGGCCATTTTTAAATAAACAACTTCAACAGAGAAACAGATATGCAAACAGAGGAATGATAGAGCACGGTGTTTAGACGAGGCATCGAGTGCTTTAGCAGAGCAGTGAGTGCGCTTGACTGGCATGCACATGTACTGGGTTCGAATCATGGAGGAAGCAATTCTAGTCATTGAATGTGT
Source organism: Danio aesculapii (assembly GCF_903798145.1). NCBI lineage: Eukaryota > Metazoa > Chordata > Actinopteri > Cypriniformes > Danionidae > Danio > Danio aesculapii. The sequence goes on along the minus strand of NC_079449.1, from coordinate 48,244,918 downwards.
GTCATGTTATTGCTCTGTTCTTGTGTGTTCTGTATTAACATAAGTCTGACACCCGAATGAACTCTTGGTGAATGAATATGTGTTGTTTTGGTCATAGATTAATAAAAGACATACATTCTGATTGACTGTACAATTGCAGGTCACTCGCAGCACAGTTGCACTATATGCCCGCGCACGGTCCACTGGGCTAAAGGAGATGGTTTATCCTCGACCCTGTGAATCAAAGGCAGATTTGCCAGGTCTTGGAATGCTTGTGAAATTACCGACCCTTTTAATCGCTTTAGTCACAAGATCTGGATGTATCGGACCGTGTTTCTATACATCTGTGATTCGAGATCTCGACACCGTGTTGAAACATCAGTTTTGCGGCAGCCATCCCTATGGATTATCTGTGTCTGTCTGCTCCTGTTTCGACTGTGCCTGCCTGACTACTCTTATAGTAAACTGCATTTGGATTCATCCCACCTTCACGTCTCCATTCACAACACTATAATTCGTCTGCCAACAGTGTTATTTTATAATGTGTCATATAAAGGAGTTTTGAAGGAAATGAATGACGAAACACGGTACAATCCTTCACATTGTCTGCAGCACAGCATCTGCTGTGAGTTCTGCCTCTTAGCTTGATTATTCTGAGTATCCAGAAGGAGCCTAACCCTCCCTTTCTCCATTCTCCATTATCCAATGAGGCCTGGAGTACCTCAGGGTTCAATGCCAGGTAGGGGAGACTGTACCATAGTTAAAGACCGGTAGGGGGGATGTTGAGTAGTCTGATGAGGGGTAGGGGCTGTGGTATCACACCAATAATGAGAGTTTTCTGGGAGAAATAACAAAATGAGTGGTGAATGATCCTCAGAAGAGTCATGAGCAGGTATGATCACAGTCCAACTGCAGTGCACTGATCTCAGTTTACATGGTCATGTCCACAAGTGTGTTGAGGTTTTCTCCACATCGCCCTGTGATGGCCAGTTAGATCTGAGCTTCAGATCTTGTGAATTGGGCAGGAATAAAGATCCGGCTTTACTGTGCAGTATTGTTGACACCATACACAACATTATAAGCAGCAGGAACAATGTGAAGTGCTGAAGATTTCAGCATGAAGTCTCACCTGCTCCAGGATAGAGTCCACCAACACCTCCAACACCTCCAACACCACCAACACCTCCAACGCCACCCACTCCTCCAACACCTGATGCACAGAGTCAAGCAGAGGCAAACTGAGAGAAGACTACAGAGCTGAGCAGAGTTCACCACCCTCACAGAACTCTCTCGTACAGTAATATTCTCCACAGGATGCTTTACAGTAATATCTCTGTGCAGATACATTAGATTAGTCAGTACCACAGACAACACTGATCAACTAATCTACCAAAAACACTGGAGGTCACAGCACAAGCATTAGCACACCCAAATTAATCTAAGCAGGAAAATTCAGATAAAATCTACATTTTGTTTTCCTTTTCATTTCTGCAACAACCCGTTTGAGTGTAAATGTATGATCTTTCTGTTCCTATAGATGTTTGCTGAGCCAACTCTTACTGTAATGAATATGAAACTGATTTGTTTAACTGCACCAATATATATGGCTTTATTCATTAATAAATGGGTGAAATATTTCTTTTCAAGAGGGTGTGTGTTCATTAATGCTGAGCACTGTATTTGTTTGCATGAATATCAATGTACGGTCAAGACATGATTTCATAGACATTTCCATGTGGAGCAGTTATTTACGGTAAGCAGTGTTTTCTGCTGAATCTAATATTTGCATATGCAGACACAGTGGATCAGAATGCATTTACATTCATCTAGAACTGCACTTAATGAAGGTTAATGGCGTATCTGGATTCTTTTGCAGCCCGGATGTCAATCTGAACAACTCATAAGCGCTGTTAGTTTTAAAGGTAAAATACTGTGATCTTACCAGGGGCTTTCAGCGGTTTGGCTCCAGGTAAAACACCAGTCCCGACTCCAGACGGTCCAGCGCTACCGTAAAATTGGCCTAAAATTGAATGAAGAAACATTCAGCATGGTTTGGACTTTGGTATGTCTTTCATTAGTTATTAATTCTTAATGTATGTCTTTATATAATTATTTAATTAGTTTTCATACTGAATGATGAACTGATATTTACCAGAGCCATAGGGGTAAGCTCCACCAGGAACTGCAAACACAGACATAGACATAACACTTAGTAAGGAGAGTGCTGTTACATGAAACTTTAGAGTAATTATTTTAAAAGTTATGCTTTTTGTTGTTGTTTGTGTGTAAACACACACACACACACACACACACACACACACACACACGCACATACCGGGTTCCACCTAGTGAGGGACTGTATACGTTTTCTTTACAATAGATATTAAAGGAAAGGTGAAATTTTATGATATGAATGGCTTTATCCTGCCCTCTAGTGGTGTATCTAAGTAAAGCGCACACACACACACACACAATCCTGCACTGTGTTTTCATTTTTTTAGGGCTCTCTTCACAGCTGCACTGATGTTAGTACTGTACAGACCGAATATTTCTCCTCTTTCCCTAAACGCTCAGCAAAAATCAGCACTTTAACATCTTCACAAGACTTCATTCTGGCTGATTTACGAGCCCTTTTCCTCAGGGAGAGAAAAAAAGTCAAAAGAACTGGTATTTCTTTATTTGGTCCCCAAAACACGATGATTACCTAGCTTGTGCACATGCTCACACATCCGTTTTTATTAACTCTCCAATGCACAGTAGAAAATTAATAATTTAATAAAAACTCATCATCTCTTTCTGCAAATGTGCTTGAGGTTTAGAGACAGACACAGAAAACAGATCTCCTCAACGACAGGAAGATCAGAATCACGTGCTCGCTGATACTGCTGAGCTCAGGTATTGTGTGGGATTGCACTTACCAGCGCCGGGCACTCTCTGTGCTCCACCTGAGTGACAGAACAGCCATGATTACAAGCGGACATGAGGAAACACACCAGCAGACAGAAACACAGTGGATATAACCTCTCGTCTGTCCATCAGTGACTAGTATAATCAACAGGACCACGTTTCATTTTTAATCAGATTCATTTATCTTCAGCTGAACTGAAAGCATCACAGCCTTTATTAAAGTTATTTTATGAGAAAGTAAGTCATTTGTCTTTGTGCTTGCAGAAATTTCTTGGTCAGTCTTTATTTTAAAATACAGTTCTCACTGTTAACAAACCCTTACCATTGATAAACATTAAAAACAGTAGCTGGGTTCAGGTCTTGAGTAGGGATGCAGAATATGAGCATACTTTATAAGTATTAATAAACAGCCAATATCTTAATAATTACTGAGAATCAGTCCTTAAACTAACGTGTCACCATGTCCTTTTCTATTATAATATACGATTATGAAGCATGTTGGCAAATGGCACAGAATCCTGAGAATGATCCAGCAACAGTGGATGAACAACATCAGCAACATCCAGAAGACTGAACCCAGGATCCAGAGTTAACTTTTTGCCTCATCTGCCAATGACGGGTGAATTAAGCAGAATTATTGGCCATAATGACGTCTCATGGAAGTGCAATTTGCATTTAATTTGTCCAAAGACAGAGTGATAATTACACAGATTTTGTCTTCTATACTCTCTCAGAAATAAAGGTACGCGAGCTGTCACTGGGATGGTACCTTTTCATAGGGTACAAAAAAGGTCTATATTAATACCTCAAGGGTGCATATTAGTACTTAAAAAGTAAAAAAGTGTTCCCCTTAAAATTTGTACGTACTGATATATACTTTTGAGGTACCAATATGGACTCTTCAAGTACAAATGTGTACCTTTTGAAAAGGTACCACCCCAGTGACAGCTCGCGTACCTTTATTTCTGAGTGTGTACTTGTGTGTCTTCTAGAAAACTGATCTTAGATAATCATCCAGTGGTTATTTTTCACTGAAGGTTGTCAGAATGAGATGTTTTGAACATGCACTGTGTTTCAGCTCAGTACCTCAGCTTGATTTATCTGCAAAAGCCCATTTTAACATTCGTTTGTCACTTGGTGAGAGTTTATTTTGGTCCCTGCTCGGAACTGATCATCTTTCTCAGTGTTTTGTTTGAAGAGATGAAGCATTGATGGTCTTCACAGAGAAATATCCTGCTACAGCTACAGGCTGTCAGTAACACATCTGAGAGAACGCAAACCGGCAAACTCAAGCACTAATGTTAGCTGGAAAACCAAAGCAAATAATGGTAATGGAGTTCTGCTACATTAGACAAGACATTTGTACATGCAACACAGTAGATCTATACAATAGCCGTCGGTCCTGCCAAAAAACAACATGTTCCACCTTCAACTCTTGCAGTGCACAGACGGGCAACAAAGAGGCTGATGCTGTAACAGACAGCCATTGTGGAGAGCACAAGAAAACCAGCTATCAGTTCTAAAGCCTGACTGATGTTTGATTGACTCAGTTTGATCGATTAGGAGAAATGGAAAATTCCAGCCAGCTGACAGGGGTCATCGCACAAAAGAGATGCTTCAGCAAACATATATAGCATTATTATTCTCTAATTGTTGCAGATTATGGTCTCAAAACCCACGAGAAATCCTACAATTAATTGTTATTACTGCATTTAAAGTTGTCAGTGGCAAGGATTGGACTCAAATTTAACCAGCAGTATCTGAATAAGCTACTGCTGGGTTTTACCCCCATCACTGTGGCATGTGTGTTGCATTTGTGGCCTCTAGAGGTCCTCATTGTGCCTTTGTGTCTTGTTCCCGCTACGTGTGATTACAGTTATTGCTTTCTAGTTCAATAGTTCTGTCACCTAGGTTTGTTTTGCTTGGGGTTTCTGTTGTATATGGTACTGTTATGTTGTTGAGACCTGGGTTCACCATCTCCCCAGAAGCTGGAGGCAAGACTTTTGCACCACAGACTGATGAGCTGCTGCTTAGGGTGTACTTACACTAGGTTATACGAACCTAGTACCTTTGACCCACAAGTCCCAGCTTATTAAACTTGTGTGAGCGCTCCGTATTTCCCCCCCGTGCATGGATCAGATGGCTTGGTTAAAAGAGAGTGCAGTTGGGTTGGGACTACTACATTAGATGCATACTGAGCACATGTGACGTCCCTTCTTAAGGGACTGCTCCATATGGAGTTCAACCCATGCAAACTCTTCACCGCACAACCTCTCAAGCTAGTTCATGCAGAACGATGACTTGAAAATTCGTGAGCAACAAAAGCGGTGGATCTGTTCAGCAAAATACTCGGCTGTGTGTCACTGCCTCTCAAAGAACTTCAAACAATACACCACAAGATAACTAAAGCAATGCACACCATTGCACTGAGCGGGACCACCTCTCTTCTGTTTTTTCTAAACAATTACATCATGACGACACAGGCGTGCTCGGCCTCTAAAAGATGTGCTCGGCCTCTAAATATAATGAAAGTGCCAGGGCAAGTGTGCCTATTGTGTGTAGAGTACATCCTAATGCCACACAGTGCTGTTTCTCCCTAGTCTGGATGCTAGTTATTGGCCAGAATGCATCACGAAGAAGTGCAGACTAGTATCATCCTGAGTGATGGTCATTGATATTAGCACACTGTTATATTCACTCACTGATTAACGTCAACAAACAAATATAGCTAAGAGTGAACAGAGGTCACCGATGCATCAGACAGAATCTCTTTTGTATTTACCTGGTATGGCAGTCCCTGCAGGAGCCAGGGTTGGAAGCTTGGCTGTGGATAGAGCATAGTTTTAGTGCAAGTCACCTTATGTGATTCGTGGCATTTGGTGCAGAAGTTCTGTTTTTATTTACCTGGTTTTCCACTTGGTAGAATAGGAACCCCAGTGCCACTAGGAACAATAACGCCTGTGCCACCAGGAACACCAGGAACTACAATACCTGTGCCACCAGGTGTAGCCCCAGGAGCTGCTATACCAGTACCAGCAATCCCAGCGCCTGCAAGACGATTGAGGAAAGTGCTTTCTGTTATGTTGCATTACCTTAATAACAATCATGACAAAGACAGCTTTAGCAGGAGCAGCTTGTTATGCAGTATGTGAACTACTCTACCAGTCTTAGGAGGTTTGACTCCACCGGGATATCCTGCAAATATAGGAAAATAATCTCATTGATTTCCTCCTGTTTTAATCGGACACTCATTGTGACCTGTTCATTGGTCAGTTAAATCAATTACTGTACCTCCAACGCCAGCTCCTGGTGCCAGTCCTGTGCCAGTTCCAGCAAGCGGTAAACCTCCTGCCCCGGGAACTGTGCCTGCACCACCAGCAACTCCTGCAGGCAAACAGCTCACCATTCAAATCAATGCCAGCTAGTTTCACTAGCACGTATTTCACGTAGAGATCTATCTTCCTGCATAGTTAAGCTATAAAGTTGATTAAACACACATGAAATGGCCCATTATGGGTTTCAGGGGCACTTGACAATTACAGACGTGTGTGTAGTAGCAGGGTTATACTAAATTTTACAAGTACATAGATCTCCAAGAACAGGACTGTGTTCCTTAGTTACGCTATTGTGGGTTAAAGTTAAGGTAAAGTGTGATAAATGTTCTTAGCAATGCAAAATGTTAACGTGTCTCACCATATTTTGGAGGTTTAACTCCTGCTGGGTACCCTGTAATGGCAAAAATTAATCTTAGAGAAAATATTTTTAGATAACTTTTCAGTAATGAAATGCACTATTATGATCATCGGTTCAATTTCAATATTTAGTTTTTTTCATGGGTTTGGTGAACAACAATATAAGTAAAAATGTTGTAATATCTTCAAAAGGGACTGTATAAAACAATAATAATAACAACAGTAAAAACCTCCAGGTACACCACCGGGTACTCCACCAGGTACTCCACCAGGTACTCCACCGGGTACACCCCCGGGTACACCCCCGGGTACTCCACCAGGTACACTACCAGGTACACCTACTCATGAAATAAATTTGTCATTTTAAATTGTTATTAAAAGTAAATAGACAAGAGCTTTTATTCTGCATTCTGACATACACAATATTGCCAAATGTCTCAATACACACCTCCAAATCATTAAATTCGAGTGTATCAATTGCTGCCATGGGCACAGGTGTATAAAATCAAGCACCTAGGCACTCAGACACTTCTACAAACAGTGAATTGGCCACTCTCAGGAGGTCAGTGAATTCAGCGGGGTCACGCTGAGGTGCGCCGTGTGCAGCTGTCACCAAATTTCTGCAGAGTCAATATCTACAGACCTCCAAACTTCATGTGGCCTTCAGATTAGCTCAAAAACAATGTTCAGAGAGCTTCAGGATTGGGTCTCCAAACCTTTCATCACCAAATGCAATGCAGAATGTGGGATGCAATGGTGCAAAGCAGGCCGACACTGACTCTAGAGCAGTGGAGATGTGCTCTATGAAGTTACCGATCATCCTTCTCTGTCTGCCAATCTGATGGATACGTTTAGGTTTGGCAGATTCCATGAGAACTGAACTCGCCTGACTGCATTGTGCCAAGGGTTGAGTTTGGTGGAAGGATGGTTATCGTGTGGGGTTGTTTGGGCTCAGCTCCTTAGTCGAAGTAAAAGGAGCTCTTAAATGTTCCAAAAAACAGGACATTCTGGACAGTTTGAGGATAGAGATTCCTGCTCAACATGACTGCACACCAGTGCACAAAGCAAACCAAATAAAGACAAGGATGAGTGTGTTTTTGTGGAGGAACTGGTATGGCCTGCACAGAGTCCTGACCTCAACATTTTTGGGATACATTAAAGCAGAAACTAGAGCTAGGACTTATCATCCAACATCAGCTGACCTCACAAACGCACTTATAGAAAAAAATGGTCAAAGCATTCCATCCCAAACACTCCCAAACCTTGTAGAAAAGCCTTCTCAGAAGAGTTGAAGCTGTTATAGCTGCAAAGGATGTGCCAAGACCATATTTAACCCAGGCTATTAAGACTGGGACATCATTAAAGTTAAATGGTCATAGATTCGATGTTGACAGGTGGGCACACCACTCAAAAACGTATGCAGATGAGCAGTAGCTCTCAGGACTATCATAACATTAAATAATTGGAGATGTCATGCATTCATCACCAGAGAGATGCTGAGAGTGTTTGACTTGTAGTGATGCTGCACAGACCAAATGAGTGAGATTGACCTAATTTTACTTTCAAATCACTCTGATTTACTAGTTTCTGATGGCATATGTCATGTAGTATCAGTGCTGTTCCTATCCGGCATGTACTGCTTTAAGCGTGCTTCAAATGCTTTGAGTGTGTTTAAGAGTGCTGCATCAGAACTCTTTTTATGAATAAAATGAAACCCATTTACCGTATTTAGGTGGTTTTGCTCCAGTGCCATATCCTGTGAAAAGGTTTAATCTGTTTTAACATTATGTAGATCTGCTCATCTGTTCATAAGCACAGCCAGCACAATGAAGCAAAAGCTTTTCAATACTCATTCATTCATTTTGGTCTCAGCTTAGTCCCTTTATTAATCTGGGGTCGCCACAGCAGAATGAACCGCCAACAAATCCAGGACATGTTTTACGTAGCGGATGCCTATATAGGGGAATTGATGAACTAAACTGGCCGTATTGTATGATAGCAAATGTGAGTGTGTATGGGTGTTTCCCAGTACTGAGTTGCAGCTGGAGGGGCATCCGCTGTGTAAAACATGTGCTGGATAAATTGGCGGTTCATTCCGCTGTGGTGACCCCTGATGTATAGAGGGAATAAACTGAAGGAAAGTGAATGAATGAATGAGAGTGTAGTAATTTCACCTCCAAAAGGATATCCAGTTCCTGTTCCAGCTCCACCTAGGGCTCCCCCCAAACCTATTGACAACACAAATGGCACTGGGTATCATAATTAACAGATTTATAAGTTGCAGAGCACTAAATGAATAATAGCTGAGAGTAAAAGTTAACAGCATGTTCAGGAATATGCTGCGCTTTGATAAGCTATACAGTCGATTCCTTCAAAGAGGTCCAGTATCTTACTAGAAAAAACCAAAGGTAACAATACAGGAATCATAACAAACGATCCACCATTTCTGAATCACAAGTCTCTTTCATTTGTAATGTAGGTCATGCGTATCTGTTTAACTCTAATATTTGACTAGCAGTCGTCAAAACAATACAGCAGACCATCTCCAATTTCTGCAACAGAATCCCCCCCCCCCCACCCCCATTTAATAAGTGTTGCCAACACTTTCACAGCAGAGGGCTTAATTGCAGTGAAGCCATGTATTAATGAGTCAAACATGGTTCAGTCATGGGTCCAAGCCATTGAGCATGAGCGATATTTTCAAACATTTTCAAACATTCAAGTCCAATCTGTTTCAAGCAGCAGGCTTACAGTACAGAATGGATTTATGTTTCAAAGCCAAAAGTAATTTAACAGGCTGTTTGATTTGGACTCTACAAATGTTAAATACAAATAAGAGAAATGTTTGTACATGTCTAGACAAGCCTGAATACAGTATAAAGCAGGAAAAGTTAAATTACTGAAGGAATAAACCAAATCCAAGCACTCGTATTTATCTCTCTGCTGTTCGTATCCATTGGTACTCAGTCATGTGTTTTGTCATCTGCTTTAACAGCTGTATTTACTCACAGTGTAAACAACTGTTACATTTCTAATGCCTCTGCTCATCCAAAGCCCTTTTTTCCTACCTGGTCTCTGGAGTCCAGGCACAACACCAGTCCCTGCTGGTAAACCACCACCTCCCAAACCTAGACAAAGATATTATTTTACATTTAGGTAGAGAATTAATTAATTAATTCCTATATTCTAGTTACTATATAATTAATCAGCTATTAGAAATACCATATTTTAGAGCCTTGGCCCCAGCAGGGTATCCTTAAAGACAGATAATAGAAGAGATGAAAATATGATACAATCCTCAAAACCTCAGAAAGACAAGGTCAGATAATTCTGTTGCTTCTTATATTTAATTGTGCTTCCCAGAAAGAAGCAGTCACACCTCCTGATCCAGTTATTGGTATTCCTCCTGGTACCCCTCCTGGTACTCCTCCTGGTACTCCTCCTGGTACTCCTCCAGGGACCCCAAAACCTGTTCCTCCAGGCACTCCTGACGCCACAAAAGCATAATATTCAGCTGATCAATACTCTATACAATACTCAGCAAGTAAACCAGTTTATATTATGTCAGCACAACAATTTTCTATTACAAACAACATTCAAACACAAACTGTAGCACAACAAGTGTACAAACAGTTGAGTTTATCTTACACAACATTGCCAAGAAAGCCAGAACAATGTCTTAGAAAAGAGTCAAGCCCATACCATATTTAGGAGGTTTGGCGCCAGCTGCTAGCCCTGAAAGCATTAATCACTGTTACTAAATGTTATCCAAAAATAAACTAAAGCTAGAAACAAAATGAGCTGAACTGACAAACAACCGCTGTGAGAAATTAGGACAACTAAACATGTACGGTACCTCCAGCCCCGAGCTGTCCTCCAAGCCCAGCAACCGAACCATAGCCTGGGGCAACACCAGCTCCTACAGACAGTGAGCAGCTAATTTATTCATGCAGCACTTACTATAGCACATGTATAGTCTGGTTAAAGTGCTGTGAAAATGATTTGTGGGTCAAGCTATATATTACAGTCTAAGATGGAGGTTTCTGTTGTAAACCTACTGTAGCTCCTGTTTTATTTATTTTTTTACATGCCATCAGTTACGTTAATTCCCAAATTTGTTCCATAGTTGGACAAAATCCAATATGGCAACTAGCATGGTAGCATGGCCAGACGCTCTTAGGATCAGGTCTGTCAAAACACTACTACTACTTACTGTAACATCAACTATCCACAGAGCTTCACTTACAGATGCAGTTCACCAAGTGCTTGCTCTTGACTAAGATTTCCAGTCTACTCAAGTCTGTACTATGCACACATCAATCTCAGTCAAGTCCACTCCACATGGCACCATTACACAAACAGCAATCGGTACACTCATTTCTATTTTACTATGTTATTTAAACATTTTCCTACATGCAAGGCTTATTTAGATGCATTAATACTATAGTCACCTCCAGCTCCTGATGCCTGTCTTGGATTTTGTCCAACTATGGGTTATTATCAGAAATTCTGGATTTAATTTATCTGATCATAGGTAAAATAAAAAGCAAATATTGGCACTGAGAACTACCCTCTTAGGCCAAAAGAGAACTACATAATAAGTAACAGCAGTTGGGTTTTTATTGCACGTTTAGGGCTTTTGGGGATACATGTGAAATGAATATGGAAATTTGGTTAGCTCTCTTGCTAAGTGCCTTAAAATCTAGTTGAAGTTTATTGTTTGTGCCTGCTCACCTCCTGCTCCAGGGTACAGTCCTCCAAAACCCGGAACAGCACCAGCTCCACCTGCCGCACCTAGACCTAGGATATCCATCGCAGAACAATACATGCAAGATTTTTTACCAATTATCTTTCAGAATAAACATCTCATATCTGTGTGTAGTCTTATTGTATGCAGTGAAATGTTACCGTATTTAGCTGCTTTGGCTTGAGCAGGTGTAAGACCTTGGAAAAACAGCAGAAGGAAATGTTTCTGAGACTCTTAAGAAATGTTAAATGTTCCAGATCACTGGCCTTGCCTCAAATGATACAGATTTCCATGATTTGTAGAATGTCCTCATTGGTTTTATTTTAGCCCAGATTTATGTGACATTGCATCACTGAAAGGAAAGCATGATTTTGGCAAGTCATCCTTGTTCCCAGTAAATAATTTCTGTCAAACTGTCAGATGGTGAGGATAGGATTGAGGTTACAGACAATGTAGAAAAGCTGTTCCAGGACCAAAATAAATACACACTCTGAAGAAAACCTCAAGGATTGACAATGTAAGACCATACTGAGAACTTGATCACATTTTGTTCCTGCTACAGACATTTTTACCTCCTGTGGCAGGGTAGACTCCTCCAGCTCCTGGCACAATCCCCGCTCCACCAGGAACAATCCCAGTCCTACCTGGAACAATACCGGCACCACCAGGAAGCACCCCAGCCCCACCAGAAACTGCACCTGGATAAAGGCAGGACAATGAACACTCAATTTAAGATTCCCAGTTTTAGTTGTCTTGAGTCCTGCTGTAAGAAGACCATTGTTCTACAGAGTCTAGCTCTAATGGTGAGCTTTAGCCTGTACTTGAATCTGTACATGCTTACCATATTTAGCAGCTTTTGCCTGAGCAGGGGAGAGTACACCAGCACCTTGACACATAGGTAAACAACAATAAAAAAAGATTTATCAGTCACTACTATATTATTCTAATGAGCTGACTATTAGGTGTATTGCAACAATGACAGGGGTACATAATATAGGCAAGATATCCTTGTTTGCAGTAAATAATTTATGTCAGACAGTCAGATGGTGAGGCTAGGATTGAAGTCACAGATAGGATTAGGACAAGACTTTCTGGATAGAACAGATGTTCCAGGACCAATACAAATAAACACTCTGAAGTAAACCTCAAAGATTAAAAATGTACAACCATACTAAGAACCTGATCACATTTTGATGTTCCAAATATATCTTTAAACAAACTTTTTTACCTCCTTGTCCAGGGTAAAGTCCACCAGCTCCTGGCACAGTCCCAGTACCACCAGGGAGAATCCCGGCACCACCAGGAACTGCTCCTGCACCTGGATCAAGGCAGGCCAATGAAGACTCAATATGAGATTCCCAATTTAATATTTCAAGTGTCTTCAGTGCTGTAAGAAGACTCTACAGCAGGAGTGCCCAAGCCTAATCCTGGAGATCTACCTTCCTGCGGAGTTTAGCTGCAACCTTGATCACACACACCTTGTCTTGAATTACCAAATGATTACCTCCTTCAGATCCTTCTTAGTTGGTTTAGTTGTGTTTAATCAGGGTTGGAGCTGAACTCTGCAGGAAGGTAAATCTTTAGGAACAGGTTGAGCATCTCTGTAGAGTCTAGATCTAATGTTAAACTTCAGCCTGTTCATTTCTACTAAATCTAAAAACATTGATCGACTTCTTTGGTTGAGATTGGCTTGGGTTGTAATTAAATAACCCTGGTATATCAGTAAATATACATGCTTACCATATTTAGCAGCTTTTGCCTGAGCAGGGGAGAGTGCACCAGCACCTGACACATAGGTAAACAACAAAAAAAAAAGATTTATCACTACTATATCATTCTAATGAACTTACTGTTGAGTCTATTGCATCACAGTAAGAGGAGCATGATTTTGGAAAGACATCCTTGTTCCTAATAAATCATTTATGTCAGTCAGACGGTGAGGTTAGGATTGAGGTTACAGATGGGATTAGGACAATACTTTCTCGACAGAACAAATGTTCCAGGACCAATACAAAAATACAGTCTGAAGTAAACCTCAAAGTTCAGCCATACTAGGAACTTGATCACATTTTGATGTTCCAAATATCTTTTTAAACCAGGGCTGGGCAAACCTGGTCCTGGAGGGTGGGTGTCCTGCAGAGTTTTGTTCCAACACTAATCAAACACACTTGAACATGCTAATCAGTGTCTTCGAGATCACTAGAAAGTCTCAGACAGATGTGTTTGATTATGGTTGGAGCTAAACGCGGCAGGGACTCCAGCCTTCCAGGACCGAGTTTGCCCATCCCCGCTTTAAACGGACACTTTTTTACCTCCTGATCCAGGGTAAACTCCTCCAACTCCTGGCACAAACCCAGCACCACCAGGAAGAATCCCGGCACCACCAGGAACTGCTCCTGCACCTGGATCAAGGCAGGACAATGACCACTCAATTTGAGATTCCCAAATTAAATATTTCAGGTGTCTTCAGTGAGGTAAGTAGACCGTTACTCTTCAGCAGGGATACCCAAGCCTGTTTCTGGAGATCTACCTTCCTGCTGAATTTAACAGCAACCTTGATCAAACACACCTGTCTTTAATGACCAAGTGATTACCTCCTTCAGATCCTACTTAAGCCATAGTCACACTGCACTTTTCGCCCCATAGACTTCCATTCATGCACATGCAAATGCGTCAGACTGGAAACGCAAGCTTGTGGGAAAAATTGTGCAGTTCACTGTGTTGCAGAGTTTAAGCTTGGTGAGCTCTGACCTGGGAAATCGCATCATGTGATTGCGTGAGACCAATCGAAGATCAAAACATGACCTTTCTGTACAGAAATTCAAAATATGGACCAATCGCTCGCTTATTTAATGTCAAATCATCTTGTTTTATCCCACTCCATTTCGTAGCGCCGTACAACAGATTTTCACATGCTCGCTCGATGAGATCGCGGCATTGGTTTGTTTAGTTGTGTTTAATTATGGTTGGAGCTGAACTCTGCAGGAAGGTAGACCTCCAGAGGAAGGGTTTGATCATCCCTGTTCTACAGAGTCTAGATCTAATGGTGAGCTTAAGCCTGTTCATTTCTACTAATTCTAAAAAGCATTAATTGACTTCTTTAAATGAGTTTGAGTTGGGTTGTAATTAAATGGCACTGGTATATCAGTAAACATACATGCTTACCATATTTAGCAGCTTTTGCCTGAGCAGGGGAGAGTGCACCACCACCTTGATACATAGGTAAACAACAACAAAACAGATTTATCACTACTATATCATCATTAAAATAAACTTACAGTTGAGTCGATTGCATCGCTGAAAAGGGAGCATGATTTTAGCAAGACATCCATGTCAGTAGTAAATGTAAAACAGTCAGATGGTGAGGTTAGGATTGAGGTTACAGATAGGGTTAGGATTGTTTCTTGATATAAAAACAGTTCCCGGACCAATAACAGTAAAGACTCTGAAGAAAACCTCAAAGATTGAAAATGTAAGACCATACTAAAACCTGGATCACATTTTGTTGTTCCAAATAACTTATTACATCTTTTAATCCTTTTACCTCCTGGTGCAGGGTAGATTCCTCCAGCTCCTGGCACAATCCCAGCCCCACCAGGAAGAACCCCAGCCCCACCAGGAAGAACCCCAGCACCACCAGGAAGAATACCAGCACCACCAGGAACTGCTCCTGCACCTGGATAAAGGGAGGACAATGGACTCTTAATGTGAGATTCCCAATTTTATGCTTCAGTTGTCTTGAGTTCTGCTTTAAGAAGATCACTGTCTAGCTCTAATGGTGAGCTTTATAATGTAATTCTAACTAATCCTAAACAGATTTATTGGCTTGTTCGGATAAGTTTAACTTGAGTTGTAATTAAATAACCCTGCTATATCAGTAAATACACCTGCTTACCATATTTAGCAGCTTTTGCCTGAGCAGGGGAGAGTGCACCAGCACCTTGACACATAGGTAAACAACAACAAAACAGATTTATCATCACTATAGCATTCTAATGAACAGACTGTCAGGTCTATTGATTTTTGGCAGGACATCCTTGTTCCTGATAAATCATTTATGTCAGACAGGACCAGTACAAATATAGACTCTGAAGTAAATCTTGAAGACTGAAAATGTACGACTAAAACACATTTTGCTGTTCCAAATGTCTTTTTACATTTTTAAAATCTTTTTTACCTCCAGGTACAGGGTAGATTCCTCCAGCTCCTGGCACAATTCCAGCCCCACCAGGAAGAACCCCGGCCCCACCAGGAAGAACCCCAGCACCACCAGGAAGAATACCAGCACCCCCAGGAATTGCTCCTGCACCTGGATCAAGGCAGGACAATGACCACTCAATCTGAGATGTTCTACAGAGTCTAGCTCTAATGTGAACATCAGCCTATTCTTTCTACTAATACTAAAGACATTGCTTGTTTAATGTGTTTGACTTGGGTTGTAATTAAATATCCACGCTATATTAGTAAATATACCTGCTTACCATATTTAGCAGCTTTTGCCTGAGCTGGGGAGAGTACACCAGCACCTTGGCATGTGGGTAAACAACAACAAAACAGATTAATCACTACTATATCATTCTAATGAACTTACTGCCAGCTCTATGGCACCGATTTTTATCTCACCTCCTGCTCCTGGACCAGGAAACAGTCCACCTGCACCTGGAAGGCCACCAATACCAGTAGCACCAGGGGCAGGACCTAGAAAAACAACAAAAATATATTTACAAGCAAAAAAAAAAAACATCTGCCACAAAAAAAGTTCTGTCTGAATATGAACAGATTAGAATGGGAGCACATTATTAAACCCCATAATACAACAGGTTAATCAGTCAGTGTACTCACCATATTTAGCTGCCTTAGCTTGTGCTGGTGTAAGACCACCTGTACCTGCTCAGAAAAAAAAGGTTTCATAGTTTCCTTCTAATTAAGAATCTAGAAAGTCAAATAGAGCTTGTGCCAACAAGGTGAATAATGGGAACTGAATTTGCTGAATAAACTCTGACATAGCGAACATGCACACACACACTATTCCATTATGCTGGTCTTCTTTGCTATTGGTTGCTAGGTTACCAATACTACAGTCAGCTACTCTAACTACTTGATGGATACACATCTGATTTGCATTTGAGATTTCTTTACTTGTAATAGACCACCCTATCCCAGCAACCCAAACCCCATTCAAGACGGGAAGTTGTAGTTTTGACAATTAAAGGAAAGCGCATCCTCACCTACTGCACCAGGGTAAAATCCACCAGCACCACCCGGAAAAGCTCCAGCTCCACCTAAACCAGCACCAGCACCACCTGGATAAGCTCCAGCTCCACCTAAACCAGCACCAGCACCACCTGGATAAGCTCCAGCTCCACCTAAACCAGCACCAGCACCTGTAGAAATATCAAGAAACCAAATCACCATCTCAGTGTCTCTGTTTGATGGATCAATTGTGTTTGAGATTTGATTTATTACCATATTTACCATATTTAGCAGCTTTGGCCTGTGCAGCAGAGACCCCCAAAGAGCCCACACCTGTGTACAGAGACAGCAGATCAGCCACTGGTCATGCATCTGCAGTGCTTATGTGTGTGTCTGCTGTGCAGGCGTGCTGAGTAATATGGTCATTTCAGTATCTTTGCCGTTTATATCATCAAGTCTATACATGCAGTACATTACATTGCAATTATTGATTTGGGGTGAAACTGTAAATGCAATGATAGATTCACCCTCTAGTATATTACAATTGTTTATAAATGATTGTTCAGACATAACACACCAGTCCCTGTTGGATAACCAGGCTTGGAGCCAGCTCCTGCTTTCCCACCAGGGAGTCCAGCACCTCCACCAAAGCCACCATAACCTTTGGCAGAGCAGGTGAAAGTCAGAAGGCAAGCTGATGGTACACATGCTATTATGCACATGCATAAACTCAAGATTGCAGCCTACCATATGGAAGTTTCCCCCCAGTGTACGGCAAACCAGCACCTGTTGAGACAAGTGACGAAAGACACGAATGATACTTTGTGCTATCAAATTTAAGTGATGCTAGTCACGTCAATAAAACTCGGTGTGAACTAAGGCATGGCCTGTATTAGAACAAAACTGATAAAAGCTAAAGATAAACCTGCTAACATTAGGATGATAAAGAACCCAGTTACTTCAGCTGATGGATGAGCTCACTTTCACACAGGTTGTGAAGCACTCAGTTTGGCCACACATTTTCATCAACACTGTATCCTGTTTTCATCAGAACAAATATGCAAGTTTGGAAAAGCTATGTTCCACCAGAGGCTCACATATTAATACCGCAATCAATTTCTTCTAATTGTACTGGAAAAATTCCTAGTCCATGATTAAGGCTGATAATGCACCGATAAGAAAGACGTGAAAATATGTATTTCAAGCTTCAAACGGACGCATTTAAGAAAATATTTTCTAGTCGTGACTATAAACACTTCGACTGTGAACTTTGTCAAGGCACTTTCCCAAGTGAGGAGTCACTTCCCAGAGAGCACATTGTCAATCTGGGGTTAGTGTTTGTCTCTAATTAATTGAGCACTTCAACTGTTGAACCTCCACGCAGGAGAAATCACACAATGATTCTGTGCAGCGGAGAGCAATCTACTGCATAAATGGATGACTGGCCATGCGAGTCTAAACAGTGATCCAATAAAGCTGGATTTCATTTAGAGTGTTTGATGAAAGACATTCTTGCTTATTTCTCTCAGCCTCCTGTTGCATTGCTTAATAGCTGCAAAACCACAGACGCAATCATTCTCCTATTGCTTCCTTTCATTGGGTGCTAAAGCTAGGCTGAACCCGATTGTTGCAGTCTGATCAAAAGAATTCCACCTGGGGCCTTGGGAGATTTGAGGGGGTATCCGTGAAACACGCCTTGTTGCAGTGGTCCACCGAATGGCCCACGCCCACCTACAGCAAAATAAAAATCAGCAAGATTCAACCTGCAGATTTGTAACCACTCTTTATAATTCTGTTTATAGTTGTTGATGTATGGCCGTGTACTAACCAGCACCTGGTACCAGACCCTGCCCCCCACCTGCAGCTTTGGGAATGATTCAGTCAGTAACTTCAGTATGGGATAGTGTATTTTACAATGTCTAGAAGGACTAATGTGATTGCTCTTTTGCATATTTACCTGATTTAGGTTTGAGTCCAGTCCCTGTGGCTACACCAGGAAGAACACCCCGTCCATTGAAGCCTGTTATCATCAAGGAGATCAAGAAATGTAATGTGGTGTATTATAGAAATAACTGGTTAGCAGACCTGCGACCACAGGAATCTCCTCAGATTGACATATATGATTGTTGGTGAGGTTTGACAGTGGTACAGATATCTGAGGCCAGTACTTTCAGTGTTCATTTCTTGCAAACTTTTTCTATATATCGGAGAATAGTTCTCTGCTATGGCTTGTTTTCTCCTTGAGGTCAACTGCTGTCATGGAGAAGCAAAGGTTTGAGGTCAATCTTGCAGAGACATTCAAGGAAAATCAAGTTAATTCAAATTATTTGCCATTTTCTCACCAAATAATCCCTTACACAAGCCGAAAGCAGCGCTGAAACCCTCTTGAATGTGCTACAATGTGTAGGTTGTAGTATCATCAGCTGTGTTCATTTCTATGTATTGATCTCATTCAGAGTTGTGTTTATCAGCACATAAAATGTAAAAGACATCTGAAGCCGAGCACCCAATGGTCAATTAACAGCACATAAAGAGGGGAAAAGAATAAACCTTGTCCAGGCAGTCCTCCTTGATATGGTCCAGGTACTCCCACTCCTGTAAAGATACAAACCAAAAAGCTGATCTATGATATATAATATTTTTAATCAGACACTCTTACTGGACACTGGATCAGGTGGATCTAGTTAATACAGGTCGGATCCGGCTCACACTGCAATTACGGCCACAGTTTATCCACCTGAGGCCAATTTAGACATCCTTAAAGTTTCTAAAGTCTGTTGTCCTTGAACATTGCTTTGAGATGTTCTCCAGCTGCCTATCAATGCTGTTGTGATCAAATTCTCACTGAATGATTTCAGACACTTTCCTGCAGTGTGACTTTTCTTATGAGGAACGTCAAGCCAAGAACCCACAGGAAGATGCAATCAGTGCAACAACTTTAAACCACCTCAGGGAAATGTCAAAAACACTCTTTTCTGGTTTATTATTAAAGTATGGGATGAGTAAAGTTAACGCTATCAGTGTTTTATGGTTGTTAGTCAATGCATCAGATGAGTCAACTCAAGGTGAGTCTTGCATGTGTCTTGATCGTCATTCAGTCTGAAACTGATGTGGGTTGACAAGTGGATAAAGTTTGTACAGTCTGACAATGCAATCGTAAAAGATTATTAAAAAACACACCGCATGAGCCAGGGTTTAGTCTCACAGTTGCTGTATATTTGTGGTCTGTTCATCCATGGTGTAAATCTTCCTGTTCAAATGTATCCCACAGGTGCTACTAAGATCTGGAGGTCCATAGGAGTACTGGAGACTCATTGTCAGGTTGAGATTGTTCGAGCTTTGCAATAATGCTGTGTTATCCTGCTGAAGATGGTAATGAAAGAGTTGTCAGAAACAATACTCGGGTTTACTGTGGTGGATAAACACTACTCGACTGCTCAAAGTATGCCAAGAAGATATCCTCATATGATTACACCACGGAGGCATTCTGAATTATTGACTCAAGATAGGATGAGTTTAGGCTTTGTGTTGTTTATTCCAAATTCTGGCTTTACCATCTGAATGTTGCAGCAGAAATGAAGACTCGTTAGCACAGGTAATCTTTTGGCAGTCTTCTGCTGTCCAGTTTTGATGCGCTGGTGTGTACAGTACCAGTGTGCACTTCTGTGGTTGCAGCCCGTCTCCTTCATTTAAATCCCATTCTTCAGAAGATTGTCTTGACCATGCTGACTTCTCCAAATGCATTGGTGTTCTTTCATGCAACTGACTCTTTAGACATTTGTGTTAACATGCTATTTATAAGGGGTTCGAGTGGTCAGATAATGTAAACTCCAACACTAACCCGGAACTGGTGCTTTTCCAGCCTTTGCTGCTTTCCCCCCAGGTCCAACTCCACCAGGGCCCAGTCCTTGTACACCGGTCTGAGGAATGCCAAGGCCTAACAAACAACACAAGTCTACACCATTACAGACTGGACCGTTACGTCTGGCTTATGCTGATTTTATTTGTGCAAATATGACTATAGCTTTACTGCACCTGGGAGTCCAGTACCAGTTCCTCCAAAACCTGGCCCTGGATGAGCACAAACACACACACATTCAGTCAACTGCATCAACAAAATCAGTGATGGCAGGGCTACAGAACTCTGTGTGCTGTTTCAATGAATTTATTTGTCTCACTTGCTCCATCCATCTGACATGAAACAAGTCTTATCTGATTTCAGTGCCTGGAAACTGATATTTCAGGCTGTTCACTTATTTGTTTAACCCTTTTCCAACCGATATCAAACACAGAGGAACAGACATTTCATGCTGCTTTTAGATTGTGCCAAGGACACGCTGAAGTAATGTGCTGGCCTTGGTTACATGAACACCACCAGCAGGGTCCCAGAGGGGACAAGTTTGTTGATTTGGCTCATGATCTAAGGCTCCTTAATTCAAGTTAAAGCCAACTGGACTACCATGAAAAGAGCCGTAGTCATGTGAACATGGACAGCCTAATATATTTGTAAAAGGTGTTAAAAAAGAGCATGTGTGTTTTTCCCTCATGAATAAATAGAGCTCAACTCTGCACCAACTTCTTCCATTTCAATTCTCCTCTAAATGTTTTCCTCTAAACCATGTTTCATTTAGAATCAGTTTGTGCAATGGAGACAATGGACGTATATTACCACCTTTGGGGGGCTTTCCACCAGCACCTGAAACAAGAGAATCAGATTTAGTAAACATTCGTGTAGCTTTGGTTACTTAGCCACTAAGAAAACTGAAGTTGTCAGCAGAGTGGAACGAATGGCACCTCCAGGAAGACCACCTCCAGGCAGAACTCCTCCAGGCAGAACTCCTCCTGGTAGGCCAGTCCCTACAGGGAAAGGTGAATGCTTATATTAATGCTCATACAATTACTATGCTCCATTTGAACTTTGCTGACTGTTCACTGAATGAGCACCTGATTTAGCTGGTTTTAGACCTCCAGCCACTGGGTAGTATCTTCCAGCACCACCATATCCACCATAACCCCCATATCCACCTACAGAATACAGATAAATACAAATACAGAAAACCTGAGTTATGAAGAAAATCTACCTCCGCCCTCAAATGACGGTCAATGCTAAGGGGTGATTTAGCAACGGGACTGGGAGGAGCTGTATGGGAAAGAAGGAGAAAGCAAAAGAAAAGAAAGTTGAAAGAGAACGAGGCTAACAGTGACTCTTTTTGGCCGAGTAAATGAGGAGTCAGGCTCCATTGAGAATTATTGCTGCATCGTGTCCTCCTTCAACATGGAAACGCTAAACAAATGAGGTTACAAAGTTTGCATTCCTATTTTATAGCGGAGGGAGGAATACAGGAATGGAAAGGATGTACAGTAAAAGGCTTTGCTTGTCAATCTTTCTTTTGCCCCGTTGCCAATAGAAATCTAAGTGTATGGTGGTTTTAAAGATCGTGAATCCTGGTATTCTGACCTCTGACACACAGAAATTAGGTTTTTGCCTAATACAATTAATTATCTTGCTGATGGTCATGGACAACAGATCATTAATTTAGGAAAAAGCCACAGGCAACATCCCTGTCTGTCTCTTTAATCCAATATGGAAGTGTTTTAGTCTGCAGTTCATTATCTTGCCATTAGAGGCTGGAGAGTCAAGTCCATAGACTCCCCATGGTAAAATGCCCCAGATTTACAGCCTAGTACAAATATACAGTAGCTAATTTTGCTCTCCATAACAATTGTGAGGGAGTGGGTTAATTGTACTAACAGACTGTCCAAGTCTGGGCTTAATTTTTAATTAAAACTTACACTCCAAAATTATATAAATAGCATAGCATTTCTATTGCAAGTATACGCAAGTGTCTCCTTTTCTCACGTTAAACAATTAAAACACTTAGCATGGCTTAATGCATTAAAACAGTGTTTTTAAAAGACTAAACCTAGTAAACACATTATTAATAAAGTATACAACCAAGCAGATGAATGAGCAAAAGTATTATACGTCCACTTTGGGGAGTTTCACAAACCCACGTCAGTGTTTCTTTTGCAGTCTATGGGGAAAATCCACACTGCACCATACATGCAGAGAAGAGATATACTAGCTATAGACTAATGAACTGCTTGACTCCTTTTGGTATTCTTCTGAATCAAGGTGTTTTCGAAAGGGACATTTCCTAACATCTGCCTTCACATGCCTTTATTCATCAGGGGTCGCAACAGTGGAATGAACAGACAACTTATCCAGCATACGTTTTACACAGCGGATGCCCTTCCAGCCGCAACCCAGTACTGGGAAACGTGTGAAAACAATGCATGCAAACTACCAACCATCCACACTAACAGCTATAATAAACTGGCCATTCTGAAACATGTCTACCTTTTCCTACATAAGGTCTTAATCTTGCTGCCAGTCCAAAGGGAACAGACCAGCTCCAAATACAGCCTCTACTGTCCTTCACAGTTGGAATTTGATGCAGGTCAGTTTTACCACAGCCAAATGTAATGGATACTATCACCCTACAAAACATTTTTGCTCCCTCACACAGCGTTTGCAGGATAATATAGTGTTAGCTCTGAATACTTTAGAGTTTGTGCCAAGAGTTGAACTTTGAGACACTTCTGTTTCATGAGCAGCAATGGGAAATGCTCCTGGATTTGGGATTATCTCAAATCTTCAGATGGGATCTGTTAATCAAATGGCTTCTGCATCTAATCTTCAGTAATCCATCAGTTAGAGCAATCGTCAGACGTGCGGATCAGATGGCCAGACAGGTGCGTCTGCCATTAGTTAATGAAGCACTCCCTGGTTTCCCGATGTCAGACAGCACACCTCCCTCCAGCACCGCGACGACTGCTGAAGAAGAGCAGCTCTTCCTGATCAACACGCAGACAGCTGGAATATATTATAATCAGCTCCCTCTCCTCTCTCCAAAGCCCAGCATGCAGGAAGAGAGATATTGAAACATATCTCTGCCCACTTACACAAACAACAAGGACAGAAGGAGCATATACATTCAGGAATCGATGCTAGAGAAAGTTAGATGCCATTATTTTAAGACAGTATCCTGCCTGGGCGGTGGGACGGTTTTGCATATTCTGAAATGATCACTGTTATCGTGATGTATTGTCCAGGGTAGAACAGGATCAGGATCATTGCTGTTGTTTGTCTAGGTTAATCCTGTCGACTGGAAATGAGTTTGTAATCTTGTTCACTTGCTGACCACGCACCACACAGACTCACGGGGAGCTGGCCAAATAACCATCATTTGGTGCACACAAAAAGCCTTGCACTGCTCCTACAGAAACAGCCCTAAAGCTTATCTAAAACAGAGGAGCTGGATGATCAACAGCTCGTCTGCCACTACATCAATACTATACAAAAAGATAGGAGTACAGGACTTTGTTTTGGGGATGTAATCTTTTACATTGTTAGGTACAGCTCACCAGCACTGCAGATAGTGGAAACTTTACATCTATTTCACTATAAGAGATGGGCTCTCTCATGTAACGTCTGACTGAGTTATTCAAGCAAGACTTGAGTTCTGACAGCCAGGCATTGCACAGTTCGGTGATTGTAACTGTCTGGTTTTCGTTTGGATTTATCAAGGATGAAATGTTCGAGACGGCAGCATGTCTTGAGTTTTCGAAGCTTGTGGCCATCCAGCCTGTCTTGTGCTCAGGCATGAGGTAGTAGTTTTGGGTGCCAATTATCTGAATGGCTGGTGGTGTAAACACATTCCATATGAGAAAGACCCATTCGGCGGTGAATTCTCTCAATAAAACACAGTTTGAGCAGAGTCCAAATGACAGGCGGATTGTTAAACACAGCAGAAGAGCAGGTGAATCCACAGACACCCCTCTACCCGTCCCCAGTGGAGCAGCTGGACGAGCCTGAAGGTTTAATTTAAGAGAGCAGAGAATTCTGTGGCCCTCGTCCATGAGACTGACGGCAACTGCACTGAACCGACTACAGCATCCTGGAATCCAAATGGCACGAAGTTCCTGTGAGCTTATTGGAAGCATCTCAGGCCCAGTTCTTTCCAATGATCTGTAGGCTCGGGATACCTTGTGGCACGGTCCTTTCCTGTTTGCATGACAAAGAAAGCACAGTTCTTCTGTTTGACGTCCAAGAATGACATCAACAAACGCATTCTGGCTCATCATTCAGTTTAGTAGCCAGCAAGACAGTCGGGTGTAAGCTGTTTCAGCTTCAGATGGAGGATCGCTGATGGTTGGCAAACGGCCTCTAGAGGTTTACATCCAGAATCATGAAAGGCTGCATACTATGTGCATTCCTATGCTGCAAAATTAGGTCAACTCCCTGCAACATGTGGCTGTTCATATTTCTGAAGAGATCATCTAGCTGCACAATCCCTTCTGCAGACGCAGCATGCTTTAGGGAAGGTGGGGTTGCATCTGGTTCATAGGCCGCTTAAGGTGAATGTCTAGAAGAGACATCATAAGGACATCAGGCAACCGTCCAGACCATAAAACACTCGGCCCTGTGTTGGGCAACAGAAGAGCTTTTGTTTCAGACCTACATGTTGGTATTTTCCTCAGTGGCCGACACTGCTGTGGAGACTTTGTAACGTTGATCACTGTACTTCACGCTCATTTTGCAGGATCGACCATCCTTTATTCAGCTCAAACTTCTTCATCTGTGGACTAACCTGTTTATTTCTGGCCCTGTTTGACTTCATTAACGTCATACAGTCTTTCTTAAAGAGTACAAGAGGATGTGAGACTTCGTCTGAATCCACCATTTTGGTGGTCAGTGTTTGCTTTAGTTGAGCTCCCTTTAGTTGAGCTCTCTAACATGTTTCCAGCTGCTGTAACTGTTTCTAAAGCACACATGCTGTTGTTCAGAAAACTGTGAAAACTATAATCATAATTCATAATCAAAATTAAGTCATATTTACTAATTATTAACGGTGACTTGGCTTTCATAATGTAATGATCTGATTCACAGATACTACACAGAGACTAAATTTAATAACGTGTGATATTGGAGTAGTTTCCCACTGTTGGTCAAAGCAATATTATAATCAAATAACACATGAAAATGGTTCATCCTCATGAAATGTTAAACACCTGCTCACACGTTCATCTACAATCAGCATATGGTGAAATTCAACAAAACGATTCATGCTGCAATGCATTCTGGGTGCACCAATCCCAACTGATCCATGGCTCCCAGCATGCTTTGCACCATACGTAAATTATGCATCTATTTTTTCTTTCTTATTTATTATTATTGTTGCTTTAATGTGATCAGTGAAATCATCTAAAAGCACTGTATACTGCACAGGCCATTAGCGGTCACACATATGTGCACAAATATATGTGGTCTGCCTCTTAATCGTTTATGTATGGCATCACTATAAATCACACATTTTACAATGTACACAGAAATAATAATGGTATCTTTCATAAACACACTTTAAAGGCTTGTGTTTTCAGACCACACTGTCCAGAAACTGAACAGCAAAAATGCATATAAAACACATATTTTAGCTGATTAATGATGTTGAGCCATCTAAAGAAGATATTAGCCCAAAACATTAGCCCAAAACGGCTCTGATGCAGGATTTCTTCATCACAGGACTTTAACTCTGTTCTATAAGCACTGGTATTCTATCACAGAGTGTAAATCTTGTTTTGGATGTGCTAGTTTTCACTTGAACTGGAAATTAAAGTGAAATATTAACATGTGTCCCCTGCTGTGGCCAGCATCATTTTGGGCAGCTTTTCCTGCCAAAGGAAGCAGATTTTCACAGAGGAAAGAGTGTAATGCACTGCCATGTAAACGGATCCAATCTGCACACGATTGTGAAATCAAATAACCCTAGCAAGACTCGCTGCATCTGCGACAGCTACTAAAACATGACCCGTTTGTGCTCTGTTTTCACATTATGACTGAGGATAAAGTCACGTCTGTGACTGAAATAGATTTTTACTGCCTTGTTTACTGTCATTCATTTCAAAGTGTGCTTGGATGTGTTATAAACTTTGATTATGTGGTCAACACTTTAGTTTACATACCAATTCTCACTATTAAATAGTAGATTATCATTCATTCATTCATTCTCCTTCAGCTTAGTCCCTTTATTCATCAGGGGTCACCACAGTGGAAGGAACCGCCAACTATTCCACCATATGTTTTACACAGCGGATGCCCTTCCAGCTGCAACCCGGTGCTGGAAAACACCCATACACACTCATTCACACAGACACACACTCATACACCATGGCCAATTTAATTCACCTATAGAGCATGTGTTTGGACTGTGGAGCACCCGGAGGAAACCCACGCCAACATGGGAAGAACATGCAAACTCCACACAGATATGCCAACTGACCCAGCCCGGACTCAAACCCGAGACCTTCATAGTGTGAGGCCACAGTGCTAACCACTGAGCCACCGTGTTGCCCTAGTACATTATCACCTGCCTATTATTAAGATATTGGCTGTTTATTAACATATTCTGGATTACCTTATTCCATATCCCTATACCTAAACCAAACTACTAGCTTAATGACTATTAATAAGCAGCAAATTACTCATAGTCAAAAGTCATAGTTAATGGTTTATTTAAAGTGATAATTGTACTGTAAAATATAGTGTGACCCATATATGATCTGAACATAACATTCTGTATAATCTAATCATGACATCACGACAGGAATTAAAATAAAATAACATTCTTACATTATGTTTATGCAGGTTTTATGACAAAGTGCACCAGAGTGAAACTTCATCTGCTTCTGTTTTATTTTTCATGCAACTCCAGAATATCCCACAAACACCTTCAATCCACATCTTCTCGCTAAGCTAAACATGAGTGTATCGCCTCTGGATGGGTTAGAGCAGTCTGAGCTGGAACCGACATCTTGATCATTTACTTCTATTATTTATCACATCTGAAAGAATCGTATTGTGCAAATCAAAGTCAAAAATGTCAACGCGAGAGCCAACTGCGGCGGTCTGATCAGTCGTGATGCCTGAAACATGTCCCAGATGGCTCACATATGCATGGGGCTTGTGCATGCTGAATACTTTTCTGACAACTCAGGGCTGAGATATGATATGACCGATAAACAGAGCTCACACAAGCGCTCGCAGCCCTCCAGATCTCACAGCACTTTCACGTTATGAAGATCAGTAGATGTAGAGCAGAAATAAAGCTTACAGAGGGGGAATTTAATGTAGCAGAGTATCATTTCTCTAAAATTAGTATTATAGCATTATAATGAATGTGTTATATTTCTCAAAACTGCCTAATCTTCATTAAAGCCTGCCCCGTTTTCAGAATAAGAGTTATACATCATGGTAATGAATATCTACATGGCTGTGTACATACACAGTAGGTATAATTCAAGCTTAGATAAACATAAATAATGCAGGGGGAAATTATTATTGTTGTAATCGCATTAGGAAATGTTGCAGCCAATCAAAACAAAGCCTGGGGCATGCATATTAATGACCCTGTGTGCAGCGTAACAGTCTTGTTCTTATTGGTGGAGTTTTTACTCATGGTTCTCATCAGAACAAGGAAAACAATGGTGTTTGAGACTCATGGGGTCTAATTTCCATGTACTGAAGTCTTGTTATTCAGGTATGCCTCAGTACATCCAGATCTTCATTAGACGGAACCTAAACCAAAAAGGGACTCCAACCCAATTCCTTAACGGGTAATAAATCAGCCAATGATTGTCCATGTATGCAGTGGTAACAGACTGAGTACATGTTACTTATCCAAAACACGGTAGAGTAACAGCAAGAACGAAAATGACCACAGCGTATGTATTAGCATTGAAATTGAATGGCCCATATCCAAAACAGGCAGTGTTGTGGTGATCTCAGGTGTTCTGCGGCATGCTTGATAAATGGGAAAAGCATCACCAAGATCAAGTCCTTCAAACTGTATTTGGGCAGTAACCCAGTCTCCTGACGACATTATTGCCGTTTCCCTGCCTAATTTACTGCTTCCACACTGCATGGAGACATAAAGGATCTGTTGCCTGTTTATTTACATTGCTGTTTCCTCCAGTATTGGCTTCCAGATCCATGCTTTATGCACATACCCGCATGTATGTGTCACTGAAGAGATCTGTGTTCAGGAAGGGAACCGAGAAGAAAGCCGTGTCTTGTTCTACGCTAAATCACACTCTACAAGTAGAGCATGATTATAATGATGAGGACATTGTGGTGGAAAGCATTCGGGTTTTGGATTCGCACTTTTCCCAAGCCGTTGCGCAAGACTGCTGAAGTGATCTCCATCTTGAAACACATCTCAGCGTAAACAAAGCAGCGTGTGGCCAGGAATGAGAACGAGCTCCAGGGGTCTGTTTGCAAACTGGACAATTGCGGGGTGTTAGTGTGGTCTCTGTGACTGGAGGACGGTCCATTATTCACAATCAGAGGCAGAGTGTGAGTTTGAGGACAGGTCTGCTGGTGCTAATCAAAAGCAGATGACTCTCCTCAGCTCATCTGCTGGCCCACAGCCCTCATTCTCTCTGCTTTACCCTATGCTTTCGTTCAAGGCTGAACACAAACTGGCTCATCAACATAGGAAAGCATGTGGAAAGCAAAACCTGACATACTTCTGCAGAGCTGTGCTGCTCTGGTTTTTGTACTAGATTGGAAGCCTGGGGTGTATTACAGAAGGTTTCTTACCTCATGATACATTCAATTTGTAAATTTGTGTTACAGAAGCAAAACTTGATTTGGGATTCTGTTCCTATCTTACAAAACCATTTCTCATCTCTAGTTAGGCTATGCTTAAATTGTATCATCAAGTTCCACAATCCACTCTCAGGTCTGTTGCCGATATGTTAGCCTGAACTAATGAATAAACATAACCGGCGACCTTCTAGGCTGTTCAGGAAACTGAACTGGTAATGTCAACACACCCAGCAGACACACAACCTCATAAGATGCTAATATTAGACTAGATTTAGGTCGTCAGCACCAAAGGACAACGTTATTTTAATGACCAGTAATGACGTGAAATGATGTTGATATTTGGTTGATTTTAGGTTGTGTTGGAAAGTGACCAAAATCCAACATCAAGGCAACATCTTAAACCAGCGTCATATTGACGTTCAATACGGACATTTATTCATTAGGTATGGCAACCGAAATCCAACGTCTGATAGACGTCATATTGGAAACATACACACGACGTCAAGCTGTAACATCATTAGACATATTGATGTCTTATTTATTACATTGATATGTTGTTGTTTTTAGGTTGCGTTGGAGAGTAACCAAAATCTGTCCGACGTTGGACATTGATGTCAGCCTGATGTTGAGTTCTGACGTCAACCTGATTTTCATTTCCAACCAAAATCCAATGTCTGATAGACGTCATATTGGTAACGTCCACACAACGTCAAGCTGTAACATCATTAGACATTGATTTGTTGTTGTTTTTAGGTTGCGTTGAAGAGTAACCAAAATGCAGCATCTGTCCCAACCTGACGTTGAGTTCTGACGTCAAGCCGATTTTCATTTCCAATCAAAATGCAACATCCCGATGGGGTAGAACGTCAATCTGACGTCATGTTGATGTTTTGAGCCTGCTGGGTAGGCTCATTGTGAAAACATAGCCTTATATACATTTCTGGAGATCGTGAATTATGTAGACAGAAGTACGTATGGCTGCATTTCATCTTTAGAATGAACACTACGGGGCGGTATGATGCTGTTCTCGCTTACCAGCTAACTGCTAACCTCCATATGGACAGCTTCTCCAGTTACCAGTTTTTCCGGTAGCTCAACACATAAGTAGGCAGATTTGAGACACAGAGCGGAGTTGACCGTGGAGACAGGGTTTGAGTCCAGCAAAAAACGGTTTTAGAAAGCAGGTGAGACAAAAACTAAAACTAAAAAACACAATAAATAAATAACAGGGTGAGAACATGGTAAAGTCTGAAAACGTGGTAAAAATCAGGCTGCAGTAAGGGTTTTACTTTTTCTGGATTGCTTTTTAAAACACTGCCGGTTGGGTTTAGGGAAGGGGTGATTGGGTCGGTCGGTGCTTTTTAAAACACTGCCGGTTGGGTTTAGGGAAGGGGTGATTGGGTCAGTCGGTGCTTTTTAAAACACTGCCGGTTGGGTTTAGGGAAGGGGTGATTGGGTCGGTCGGTGCTTTTTAAAACGCTATAGGTTGGATTTAGGGAAGGCGGAGGGTGGGAGGATCGGTCGGTTGGTCAGTCAGTGGACAGCAGCCTCTGGTGGGTTTACATGAGAACAGAAGGCGCGAATGACTGAGATATGATTGAGATATGGAAAAGTGTACACAGCGGCCTCTGGTGGATTTGTGAAAACAAAAACTGAAAAAACTTAGCTCCTGGGACGTATTTTGCTCTCTCCAGAAATGTATAGGGGTACGTAATCAGAATGAGCCTGGGTTGGGTAATGCTCCGTGAGCTTTGTTGGTCTCTGCAGCTCTGCAGCAGTTCCTGTGCTCACTGTAATATCAAGGTTGTGCAACACTCTGTGATTACTTTTAAGTGTTTTGTTATGCAAATGTGACATCTTCAGAGTCCTTCAATAGTCTTCCTACCATTAAACATCTTCATTCTTAATGTGAATCGTGTAATGCCATTGAACAGCCTGATTATAAGCACTAAGACAGCTTCCTATCTGTAGTTAAGACAAGATAACACACAGAGCAAATGCTGTTCTGTAAATGCTTTGGTGCTAAATGTGGTCCTCACTGAAGCTAATTTGGTTACCAAACAAATATGTGAATAAGATATTACAGTTATCATCTTTCTGTAATCCACACCCAGGTGACTAATACAGTGCAGCTTTTAAAATAAGCAATGAATTCAATGTGAAAAGCCACATTTTTACCTTGTCGTCTGCAATCTAACTGTGATATTCTGAGCTCTACCTTGAAGAAACCCTCCAGAGTATCAGCCCTGCATGTTAACTGTTTGTGAAGAGAGTCTGCAGTTGGTCCAGGGTTTGAGCAGAATGAGGCTCTGTGTCCACCTTAGCTTCAGGCTCTGCTGTAGTGGACGCTTTCCAAACAGTACCCTGCCCAATCTCAGATGATGACAGCTCCTACAATCAGCTCTGTTTTACAGCGGTGCGGAGCCAAACACTGACTCACATCAGCCGTCATCTGCCTTTATTAAACACCAGGTATTGTTTCCTACACTAGCTGTTCACAGCGTGTAAAGCAGTGATATTGTTCAGCCCTGTCTGTGATGGTTTATAAGGAGGCTCCAGTAGGGTATATGCACAGGAACTCCTGATTTCTGAATAAGCCGCTCAGGTGATTATTCATGGCATTATAAACTCGCCATGTTCAAGATTGAAGAAGAAGAGGAGTATGACAGTAAATCAATATCTTGATTAGTTGATCAGCTGTGCATTATCTCTGTCAATAAAACAGCGTGGTTTAGAGTTTGTCCAGCCGCTGAACTGTGAGCTCCATCACATCCAATCTGATGTGAACCTCAGTCTAATCTGAGGCCTGCGCTCATGTAGATGAACGCAGGTCTGGGCTCTGCTTCCCCTCAGAACTGCTCAGTTCTTCTACCTCACAGATGAAAAGCCGGAGATTAGACAATTATCTCCATCTTCACTGCGGCCAAACACAACTTCCACTGCAAAATCTGATATTGAGGAGTTTCGGTTTCAGAGAGAACCGCTCTTACTGTGCGCAGCTCCAGAGTTTATCGAGCCGGCTTGCGTTTGTTTAATCCCTTATCTCTGCAAACACGTCTCTGGATCTGCGCCGCTTTAGGAAATTCAATTAAACCTGAATGGTGCTAATAGCGCTCGGTTTGACAGAGGAGGCAACAATATTTACATTACAGTATCAGAACGGGTCCAGTCGCGCTCGGTAGGCGCCAAGATTTCCACTTATTGTAATGCTGGTGTTCCAATAACACAATCTGATGAAAGCATTGTTTGATAGCAGTGATGTAAGTTTACTGAAGTCCTCAGCTCACACGCTCATGTCAGCTCTAAAGAGAGGATTCTCACCGGTGGATACGAAAGTGAAATATTCTGAACAGAGATTCTTACTTGGATTGATGCTCTGTTAAGGTTTATTAAGAGTTGAGTTCTGTTAAGATGCTTCCCTTCAGCTCCTAATACGTGACCCTGGAGCACAGAAGCAGTCTTTTGCTGCATGGGAATATTTTTGGCAATAGTGAAAACACATGGCATGGGTCAACAATAAAGATCATTCTTTAATGCCAAAAATCATTAGAATATTAATCAAAAACCATGCATTCAACATAATCAGAAATGCATTAATGATCCTGAAGTATTATGTGGTCCGGAAGTAATTTGCTGTGGAATGGGAGAGTATCCATGAATATGTTAGATGTTATGGTCTCTACTGAAGAACCCTGATGTCACATCATCATTTCTCCATTGCATCACCATAGTAAAGATAAAAGCTTTGAGATGTGACAGTGGCATGCAGTATTTCAGACAGTAACTCTTGTGTTTCTCTGCTAGTTGTGTATGTGCATGGACATACAGTAGTCATGCAGATCAGATGTTGAAGGGCTCTTACCGGCTCCGTATCCTCCGGCTCCTAAAGCTCCGGCTCCAGCAGCTCCTCCATATCCTCCTGCTGAACCACAGACAGATCCGTCATCAACTACAGCACTACTGTCCAGAGCAAACATCACACAACATGTGCACACTGCAGCGATAGACGCTCGATGGACCTTGACTTTTATGATGTTTTATGAATGACTGATAAAGTCTGTGAGTAAACACACTTCACAGTCTGAGAGCTGATACTAAGACTTGCAATCGAATTAGTGTGATCAGCTGATATTGCACAAAGCAATACCGCAAAAATAAAATAGAATAATATGAACTAAAACAGAAAGTGTAAATTCAGTTTGACAGCACAGACTTACTATAAAACCCCGAACAATAAAACAATACACATGCATCAGCCTACAGTTTTGCTTTAGGTACGTTCTGTTGCACATTTCAGATGATAAGTCCACTGGAGGGCGCTGTCTGCATGTTTACAAATCTGAAATATGCGTTTTGTTCAGTGATAGGTCATTTGTGTACATGTCCACTACATGGTGGCGCTGGTTTTGCAGATCAGCTAGCAAAAACCCCTTCGCTAAACCCCAAAAATAGTGTTTTCAGAAGTTGATGTAAGAGAAAAGAGCACTGTGTGGTTTTACCTTGATTTTACATTGCCTTATCACTTTTGTGAAACTGCTTCACTGAAATCTTCATCTCAAGCACAACAGAAAGCCATGCCAGATAAGTTCTCCACATAGATAGGTGATGCAACCGTATTCATTACAAGCATTAAGGTATTTTGAGGTGTTTATTTGATTTAGTCTCAGTCGGGTCCTGGAGGTCTGGTGTCCTGCAGATTTTAGTTCCAACCCCAATCAGACACATATGGGCTAGCTCTTACTAGGCTTTCTAGAAACATCCTTGCAGGGAAGTTGGAGCTAAAATCTGCAGGACAGGAGACCTCCAGGACTGAGATTGAGAACCCATGCTTCAGTGCAGTGAACTGCGCAATAATGATCCTTTATTTGTCGATAACATACCCATGTAAATATCATCAGTGTGAAAAGGAACACTATTAGTTTGCATCATACTGCCCACTAGTGTTTGTTTTACCTACAATCTGCAGTCAAACGTATGTGTAAGTACTTGCAGTTTCACAACAAATGTAGGCTGAAGAAGGCATTTACATTGAGCCTGTGCTGGATTTTGAAACAGGTTTGGAACAAGGTGCTACAGCAGATCCATTTATGGCACATGAATTACATATTTAGGATAATGCAGAAAGAGCCATTCTGTACTGTAATATCAGTGTGTCACTGAGAGACACTCTCACATAGTCAGATCTATACAGGCTATATTCAAATATAGTGTCAAATGAATCGTCATCAAATGAAAATGTATTCACCACAGTTACTTCTGTTGAACACAAACGAAGATATTATGAAGAAAGCTGAAAAAATTGACCATTACCCCCCAGCGGAGGGAAAACAAATACCACAGAAGTCAATGGGTACATCTGTCCAGGTTTACTCATGATATCTTCTTTGGTGTATTTCAGGAGATGGAAACTCAAACAGGATCAGTAAATGAGGACAGGACTGTCAGTTTTGGGTCCCTTTTCTGAATTCTGAATCGAGCCACTTTAAGCTCAGCAAATATTAATTGACTCTTGACTGATCATTTGTTTAGATGAATGAATGAATGAATGAATGAATGAATGAATGAATGAATGAATGAATGATATTGCAGTACAGGCTGGGTTACAGAATCATCTTCCTGGCTCATCACAGTGGTAAAAAGCCAATGGTCTTACCTGCTGCTTTAGCTGCTTTGTATGGAGACGAGCCAGCTCCTGTGGAAAGCAGAGAGAGATACAGATTCAATTTTACGTGACAGATTGACTAAATGTACAAAATAACCAGTATCCCAAACTCTCGAGGATAAAAACACTATAAAGCCCTTGGATTATTTCCATTGTGGTCCTCGCTGATAAAGCAGAGGCTGGCTACACACTACAGAAGAGCTGATGTAGAAACCAAAGCAGTAGATCCTAATTAAACAACACGGACAATATTCACAATGCAAACATGAACAAGCTATAAAAAACATCATCACAAGCTAACTAGCTTCATCAAACTACCATCTCTAAACCACTTATTTACAACTCCCAAAGGGATTTAATTCTGTCTGAGTTTCTGTCTTGTTTCTAATCTGAATTTCTAAACATTTTACATCAAGAAATATTTTCTAGACAAGCAAAAAATATTGTCTTGTTTACAGAAAAGTCCAAATTAATAGAGTTTTCCTGAAAACACAATAATCTGCCAGAGGGTAAAGCTTAATAATTGTCAGATTAGGAGACAAACTCGCTTCTTTTTTGAATTTAATCCAAGTAACAAAATTATTCCAGTGTATTTCCAACACCAAACAAGTTATATCTCAGCCAAATATTGTCCTATCTCAACAACTGTATATCAATAGAAAGCTTATTCATTCTGCTGTACACATCCCGATTTCAGAAAATGGACACTCATGTGATGCTGGGTCAGATATTGCTCAGATGATAGCTGATGGTGGTTATACCAGGGTAAAGTCCAGCTCCTGGCAGAACTCCAGCACCTCCTGGTCCTGCTCCTCCTCCTCCAGCCTGTGGCACATACACTCCTGAAACACAGAAAGAGAGGCTCAGAAATCATGCTCTGCCAACAAGAGAGCTCAAAAAGGGCTCATTCAGGCAGTGTGCCGACATGCAGCCTCGTGGAGATTCAGGAGTTCAAGTCCTGACTCGCAAACATTTACAGATCTCTCTGTATTTCAGACGGCTTTACTCTGCTCTGATTGGTCAGATGGCCCTTCTTTGCTCTGATTGGTCAAATTGCTTTACTCTACTCTGATTGGTCAGATGTAACAGTCTATTTTAATTGGTCAGATGGCTGAACTCTGCTTAGATTGGTCTGATGACCTCATCTGCTGGGAATGCTCGGAGGGTCTTACCTTGTTCTATATAGTCAGATGGCTATCCTCTACTCTGATTGGACAGATGGCCCAGTCTGTTGTGATTGGTCTACCACTTACAGTTATAACCCAAAAGCTCATTACAAATTTAATGTCAGCTCTTGGTCAACACTTGGTGAACGATGGTGTTGTTTTCACCATGTGCTCATGCTTTGGAATGGTGTGTGATTTGGATTTGCTTTCGCGGCAGAAAACAGCATCTCAACCTGTCAACAACACAACCCAAAGTTCCTCCAGTCTCAGCTAAAAACACAGCATGTGATGGTCAGGTTAGCATTGTCCATCAGCAGCCAATGAAGAGCATAGACGGACACTGTGAACATTTGTTAAAAATCCACAGAGTTTTGTGCAGGAGCTCATTTCAGGATCAAATCATTCTCCTGGAAGACAAAAACACTATCAATCTGATTCATAAATAAAGGAGAACAAACTCCTAGAGGTTCGTGATGGATTGATGGAACTGCAGTCCAGCTAAAATATCTAAAAATACACACCTGACCTTCAAGTCTTGTTGAAACAGCAGGTGAAGTTTGATTAACTATTTTCGAGAGGAGCATGTGATATGATCGACCACGGCTGATCTCTCATCAACAATCAATTCCCTTATCTTCGTTTTTGAGGAATCCCATCTCCACTCTATCTCCTGCTTTGCCTTCTTTACCATGGGGAGCTCTCAAGACCTACCTTATCTCGGACCCCCTTACATCCTAAATGACCAGGCGGGAGCCCTGGGCTCAATTATCTCCAAGCTCAGGGTTGTCTCCCTGGGCAGCATGCCAAACCTGCTAATAGGGTCAAGCAATATCTAAATGTGAACTCTTGAAAGGGACTTAAGTTAGTTTGGAAAGGCATCAACATCTAAAATGATGATATCTTGTTATATCACACAGGCCTACGTATCTGAGTACCATAATATGGCCAATAAGGACAGTTTAGATTATTTCTGCTATTCTCAGTGATGGTCCTGTTAACAGTAAAGCAGGCACTGATCTCAGGCCAGTGTAGCGGTGTGTGGGCAGAGCACCATACGGCTACTAACAGCTCACCAGGAGGTCTTCTCAGCACAGCCATCAATTATAAAGTTAGACACGGTTTGCATCACAGAACTGAGATTGAGAACGTTAACAGACCCTCCAATGACATGTGTTTTAATGGGTTCTGCATGCTTCTCGAAGGCTATTTAATCAAACCCACATGTTCCTGCCTCTGTTGTGTTTATTAGCAGCATGGCAGTAGGCACGGCGTTTTATTATGGAGTTGCACGAAGACGTCTCATTATCCAGTTAAGGATTATACCTGTTTTATTTTCCTGCATACTCCCTCCCTCAAGGCCGCTGTTGTCATGTGAAGGAGAGAGTCGCACATGGCAGGAATCACTGAGCGTGGGTCCAGCAGCTGCTGAGATTCTTCTGCTTACCTCATTGGCAGATTTTCCTCCAGGTATTCAGAGTTTTATTGTTCAGTGTGAGTGCTCTACTTATAGTGTTTATACTATAAACCGGTGTAGAATAAGCATAAGAATGTGATTTGGGACGCATCTATTATCTCATAGCATCATAACATATGATTAGAGGTGGAAAAGATGTTTAGTCTAGGGCCGGCTACAGTCCTGCTGCTGGAAATAAGCTTCAGTTTACAAACTAATGCCAAAAGAGTCCTCATCTACCTTCACTGCACTGCAGGTTTACTTCAATCAGAAAAAGGACAAACACTGAGGAGCATCTGAGTGCTGGGTTTCCTTCATGACACACTGCAGTGACATTAGCTTTACCACATGAGACCTCTTGATGACAAATGTGTGCTGAACGCTCACACTGCTGAGATAGTGTGTAATCAAGAGCTAAGATTATAAAGTTGTTTTATTTATTGACCTTCTTAACGTATGAGCGGGTGCGGCCAATGGAATTTTGTTGGCTCAACTTCCTCTCTTATTCACTTCCACAGATTTTAGACATTAAAAACAGCTCGTTAGATTGATAATTGCAAACTGCTATGTCCTTATTATATTATTCTGCTTTTTATGAACAGTCATGAACACACTTGTTTGTAGAGCAAGTTTGACTGTTTTCTGCCATTTATTATTCCTAGTCATTTCTCCCACAGTAAAGACTAAATCACAAGTTCTAAAACAAACAATCTTGAAAACGAGAGCACTTCAGCACTGAAGAATAAGATCAATAAGATCGTCAGCACCGCACTTTTGACTCAGTAGCTCTGCCTAACATAGCAGCGCCCACCGCACTGTTGACTCGGTAGCTCTGCCTAACATAGCTCCGCCCACCGCACTGTTGACTCAGTAGCTCTGCCTAACATAGCTCCGCCCACCGCACTGTTGACTCGGTAGCTCCGCCCACCACCGCTCCACCCATCACACTGTTGACTCAGTAGCTCCGCCCAACATAGCTTCACCCACCGCACTGTTGATTCCGTAGCTCCGCCTAACACAGCTCCGCCCACCACACTGTTGACTCAGTAGCTCCTCCCACACCACGTCTCAAGAACTCAGTCTTTCCAGAGAGAATCTGAACCCTGTAACTGTCTTCAAAGTATTAAAAACTGATTTTCAGATTTTTGCTGAATTTTAGGACTTTACAGGCACTCGAGATCTCCAAATAATCAAAATAGAAAAGAAAATCACATTTCAAGTTCTCAGCAGTGCATCACTAATCAAAGATAGAGTTTTTAGGTATTTACAGCAGAAGATTTCCAAGATGTCTTCATGGAGAACGCTCTTTAACTGATATTCTAATGAATTTTGGCACAAAATGAAAATCAGTCATTCTGACCCATACAACAAGATTCCCAATGGAGATTCCCAGAAATAATACACCCATGACACTTAAGATCCTTTTTGGGATCCAGAGTCACAATTATGGAATCTAATCCAATCCCCAGCCGGGACTCGAACCAGCAACATTCTTGCTGTGAGGCCACAGTGCTAACCATTGAGCCACCGTTTCACAGAGCTAATGATTATTATTTAGGTTCTTCAACAGTAGATGAGCATGATGTACTGCATGAATAACTGCTTCCTTTCAGAAACACTGTTAACTGCTCTGATGTTGAGACACGCTGTGTTTAAGAAACAATACTTGAGAAAATCTCCTGAAGAAATGAACATGTTCCTTATCATGCGGCAGTCAGTCATCAGCAGTGGAGCGATCAGGCCTTCGTTAGTCTCTTAATTATCCATGACGTGGACCAGACTCAAGCCCAGTTTAACACCAGTCATTCACTGGCCAAACAAGTCCCCAAAACAGCCCTAATGATTCCCTCTGTGTCAGTTACGCAGCCTGTCTAAGCTTTACGATGTTTATTCATTCTCAACCCTGTAAATTAGGTTACAGATGTCATGTAGATTTCTCTAAATCGTAGGGTTTCAGCAGCGAGTCCTCAAAAATGAACAGGCAAACAGTCATAAATGTCACACTTTAAACACAAAGCTGTCTTGCTGCCAGCTATAGACTTTCTCACAGTGTGTATCTGCATGTGTGTGTGTTTCCATTATAGCTTTCTGCATCAAAACACTGAAAGAATTAAGGACAAAACTGGACTTACTTAAAGGAGCAGTTCACCCAAAAACTTACCCACATTCACTCTCTATTCTCTCTCTCTCTCTCTCTCTCTCTCTCTCTCTCTCTCTCTCTCTCTCTCTCTCTCTCTCTCTCACTACAGAAGAAATCTTGAAGAGACATGTAACCATTGACTTCCATTGTAGGACAAACAAATACTGTAGAAGTCAATGGTTGCAGGCCTCCAACATTCTCTGAAATATCTTCTTAAGTGTTCAACAGAAGAAAGAATCTCAAGCAGATTTGGGCGAAGTAAAGGATGAGCAAATAGCAGAGTGTTCAGTTTTTAACTGACCTGTCCCTTTAGGAAATGAACGCACCACCTCGTCCCATTCGCATTTTCACCCTTAAACACCTCTTTTGCACAATAATGTTCTGTGTTATGTGAAGGCACTTGTATATTCTGTCTCAGGTTATGTGTAGAGTGTGCATAGTATATGTGCAGTGAGTAGTTAGCTCTGGTGTGTTAGTAATGTACAGGTTTAAAGCAGCTCTCACATTCAGTCTGGTGATGCGAGACACAGCACTTCCCTCCACTGTATGTCCACACACACGTCAATATGTCAAGAGTGTAAAAGACATTAAAACTGGACTTACATGTGAAGGAACAGTAGTTTGGGCTATAGGGATGCATGATTTAAATAATAATTGTGATTTGAAATGTGATTTACTACTGTTTGATGAAGGAGCCACAGGTTTGATGCGCTGGTTTAACAGAGCCAATGTGAGAGCGGGCAGAATCTCACACAGTACACTACTGTTCACTTAAAAGCTCTTAAAGACTGTAGACGTCTTGTTAGATTAAGTCGTCATTCCAAATTAAGAAATAACTACAGTATCTTCATTCTTAAGCTTTTCAGAATCCAAACACACTGTAAACTGTAAAACACTGACCATGGCCTGCATGAAACAACGCCAGCAGTTTGAGCCATTTAAAGTGCAAAGAGCTTGAATTTGAAAACCTTCACATTTAGATTGTGTTATTTCTCACAATCTGAACTGTCAGAACCGCCTGTGCTGTAAATGTGCTGTATATAGTGCTTGTTACCACGTCCGATAGTGCATCAGAGTAATTACCGTCTTTGCTATTCAGGAATCGCACCCTTTCAGCTGCTGATTTTGGTTTAGATGCGACTAATGGTGCAGGCATACATTGAGCTGCTGTCAGTATAGTGTGTGTGTGTGTGTGTGTGTGTGTGTGTGTGTGTGTGTGTGTGCATGCACTGATGCTGTGCTCAGAGATGTTGAAGGTCACTGAGTGTGTGAAAAGCACTCAGATATTGCAGATTAACTCTGCTCTCAGCACTCAGACGGAGACAGGACGTGCTGTGTTTGCTGCTGATACTGTAGGTGTGTGTTCACTTCCTGTTGGGCTGAGGGTGTGTTCACAGGGCGGAGTTTCTGATCTGCGGGACTATTCCTGAGCATATCCCAGCATAACATTATCTGGCATTAATGTTGTAAAATCAGCCAGAAATGTGTGTTTGAAACAGCCTTATACAAGATCACCACTAACCCTGTTAATTCAGCTTGTTATAAATAAGTAGCTTGAACAAGCAGCAAAAATATAGTTTGAGTGCTGCTGGAGGTCTCCTGTAGTAAATTAATGCAGTTATATTAGAAAAATATCCACTTTTGTAGAAATCAGAGAACAATTTACCGTGCTTAACCAATACACAGCTTTAAAATAACTCAGATCAGATTTTAACTGGAAGAAGAAAGTCACATAGGCTTGAGAATGCCTTGAGGTGAGTAAACTGTGGGATCATTTGATTTCTGGGTGAGCTGACCCTTTATGCTGCTGTTGATAATCTCTACTGTCCGTCATTTTTTCCCAAATTGCTCCAAATAAATTATGCTTCAGCTTTCATTTCCATCATCAGTGTTGCTTTTGAGCAGGGTATTGTAGACTGCTGCCACTACAACTGACCAACTGCACAAATGCTTCTTAACTAAGATGCAACATGTCTGTGATCTGAATATATGCATGCTCAGATCTTCATTCGTGAGGGTATTTCTAAAGCAAAACTCTTCATTATGATCACGTACACTGATAGTTTTCAACTCAATGACCGCAGGACTGGCTGAGCGTGTGGTAGGTAAGCCTACATCTAATCACATCTTAACGCTAGATTCCTATCTCAGAGAAGATGAGGATGAGGAAGGGCGGACGGACGTGAGTCTGAGAATGATGCGAAACAAACAGCACTGCGTTCTCTCTCTCCTTGTGCTGGACACGAGCCGAGAGACAGCTTTAACACGGAGGAATGCAAAGGCAAATAAACACATGATGCGCAGACTGTCCTGCATTCTCCAAGGCCTTTGAAAGGGAAGATGAAGCCTTTATTCCCTCTTGGCTGAGGTCTCACCCAACCTGACAGACGATACCGACAGAGATAACCGCACAGTTATTTTCCATATACATCAGCGAACGCCTCCTCCAGAAAGAGCTCATCCTGAGAGATTAGAAAGGCTTGGATGTTGTAAACAGCACGAGCACTGGGCTAGGAAACAGACAGAAGCAGATTTGAAATGGAGGGGAAATGCACATTAAAGTGCGCCTATTATGCAGAAAGGTGTATAGGAGAGCATATCTTCAAAACAGCACTGGGTATTGTGCATTAAGACTGAGTGGAGATCAGATCAGACCTCATGAGCAAGCAAATTCCAGTGGAGAACGCGTCCATAATATGGACATGTTGGTATGACAGCTATCCGGGCTGCTTTCAGAACAAATAGTTTGGTTAAAGTGCAGCTCTTTGTTTAAATCTTGGCTTGGTCTCTGCTTGGTGGAAGTAGGTGGGACACTTTGACATTTACCCTTGCTGGAATTTTGGTTATAGAGCAAATATTACCTTACGTGCTCTTCAGTGGCACTACCTTGACATTCACAATGAGTACTGATTCTACAGTTTCAGCAAATAACAGCTGTATATTAAGAGATGAGCAGCTTCATCAGACAAATTTCCATTCATTCTGACCATTGAAGCTGTCATTGATCTGCTTGAACTGATGTTAGCACCAGTGTGAACAGAGTTAACTACACTAGAACTCTCATTTAGCTGTGCAAACAAAGCCTAGGTCAGACTGGTCTCTGCTGATTCCCCAGTGATGGACCGGTGGCCACTGGGTGTATGATTGTCCGGCAAGCGAGCTGTGTTTCAAAATGATAGATACGGCAGATAGACTGTCAGATCTGTTAACAGCCTGGGACTGTGAATGATTGGAGATGTTTATTAATGTGGCTAAATGAAGCTGCTTATCTTTGCTGACGTTCCTACGGAGCTGCTGCCAAAACTGCAGGAGCCCAATAGAGCGTGGCGATGAGAGCTGAGGTCATGATATAACGGTACTTCTCTCCACAGGCCTGCGCTATTCTCTCTACACAAGGCCACTTACAGCATATCACATCAGTCAGCAAGCACATATGCCGAACTGCTAACTGAAGAGCAGGAAACGCAGGAGATATTTCAGGCTACCTGAACCACAGCGAGGGTTCAGACGGGATGAGTATGATTCATGTTTGCTGAACTATGCTTTTGCTTTTGTTTTCCTTCCAAAACCTCACTACATACAGCTGCTCTCCAGCATGTGTTGTGCATTAGACCACGATGTCCTCAGATAATGTTGCAATAACCTCAACATGCATTGATTTTCTGGTAAAACACCATGGCCATCGCCAAACCGGCATAAACTCTCTGTAGTGCGTGAAGAGCATCGTATGTCAGCGGCATTACAGTGTTAACAGCGGGTCCGCTCTGCTCAAACCCATTAACACGCCACTAGACATACCACCACACATTCATTTCTGCAGGCGAGTTCAGCCAGCTCTGGAAAGCAGGATCTCCAGGATGGTGTCCAGAGAGGCGCTCCCAGCACACTTTGCCATAAAGCACCTCTGGAGGAGTTGCTAATCAGATTGGGAATTCACGGAGGGGAGATGGGGTCATTCATCATGATCCCGGCTGACAGCAGAGGTGTGCCATCTGATCCGGCGCTGATTTCATACACCTTCAAGCAGAGCCAGCCCAGTGTCAGTGAGGAGGAGCCCTAATGGATTGAACTCCTCTGATCTTCTGAGCCAAAGCCTTTCGCCAAGTGGTGCCTAATAAAATCTGCTCTCCTTCTTTAAGATTTGCTGTGTGAAAAGAGGGCTTCTTAATTCTTACGAGACTAGAAGGAGGCGAGACCTTGCTTTCCTTTCCTTTCATCTAGCCTTGGCCCTGGCACTCCTCTCATAGCCCCATGTCATTAATAGCGGTCGTCGTAAAACAGCCTAATTATTTTGGCTGCGGAAGAGACCCGGGACCCGTCTGCTGTGCTGGAAACCTCTGCAGTAATAGCCGACCAACAATGGGCAAGTGTCACCCGATACTTTGCACAAAATGATTGGCTGTCAGGCGCTTACATGTACGACAGACTTCTGAGTGATAAATTACCACAGGACAGTGAGGGGGGGAAACTTGACATTTAATAATTGGTACTTCCATCGTATGATGTGTCTGCCAACTGCTTAGGTATGTTTACACAATCAATCAACAGTTTAGATACACTAGACGTACCGCCAGCTCCAATAAAGCCAACAGACTCAGAGATCCCACGAGATCATTACTCAACAGCAGTCTCACTGAGGGTGCTCTCGTGTGCCCTTTAATGATGCCTTCCTAGGGGGAGAGTAGAACATAATGTCAAACTCTTGGCTCCAAATTGGCTTTGCTTCAGCTCTGACTGAGTCTGTTCTAAGTGTCAAGACAATCCCCGACTAGCAAGAAGGGAAGACGAGAGGCATTTAGTCTTCACTTTGCCCAACGCATGAACTGCAATGTGTCTGTGACACAGTCATTTCTCAAGACGCTGAAATTCCAACCTGCTTCAGCATAACTCACTCACACCAG
Organism: Danio aesculapii; assembly: GCF_903798145.1. Classification (NCBI taxonomy): domain Eukaryota; kingdom Metazoa; phylum Chordata; class Actinopteri; order Cypriniformes; family Danionidae; genus Danio; species Danio aesculapii. The sequence continues at coordinate 48,200,408 of NC_079449.1, read as the reverse complement.
TAGAAGAAGAAAACATTCCACCTGTGCACACAGTCCAAACAGACCTCCGAGCTATGAACTTTGAAGACAGACAGAATTGTTGGTAACTGTCCAGCGTAGAGGTCATCTGATAATAATACACCTAGAAAGCAATTTATGCACTGCAGACAGCACTAATCAGTGAGGTGATGAGAGTCCACTTCAGGATCTTTTGGGACAGCCCATCTGACTTAATCTGTGCTATTTTTCTCAAGATGCAAACTGCATTACCATTTGCCTTTTGAGTTTTTATCAAGCACCACCTTGAATGGATTTGATAGCTGATTTGAAACCTCATTTCTAAACCGTTCAGCCATTCACTGTCAGCACGCAAATATCACAGATGCCCAACAGACAAGCCTTGATCGAACAGACCGGCAATCTGTCTTGGAGCTTGAGACGTATGGAGGAAATAGCTGAGCTGATTTATGGCCTCAAATTCATTCATTAAAATGAACATAGCAGACCGCTGAAATTAAGATGCAGACCTGATGGCTTTTATGGAAAACATATCACAAATGCAAACCCTCACAGGCAACAAGAGCGGTATTTCTTAACGATAAATTCATTTAGCATCAGCGCTGCGAGAGGCTTCTTTTAGGAACAGCCTGGAAACACATACATCAGCAAGTGCCGAAGGTATTTTTGTGAGGATAAATAAATCATTGTGAAATACTCTGGCTTTGTTTGGAAACTGGGAACAGACCCCACATCCTTTCCAATCACGACTAAACATTGCACAGACGCACATCCAAGAACATTAAAACGACTTCAATTTAATGAACAGTTGGAGATTTCCTTGCGTCGTTCCACGGTTTGCCTTCACACTCGTAAAGCCCGACCACAACAGCACATGGTGTCGGTGACCGGAGCCAAAGCCACTGACCTAATGGGCATTTGTGCAGCTCGCTGGACATCACTGGCTGTTTTTATTTGTCAAGTCTACATAAGCTGACAGAAAGAGAAGAGTCTTGCTGTATTTTTCAGAGCTTCAGTATGCATGAGCTGTGTTTTCGATTAACAAACTCATCATAGCCCTCCCCGTCAGCTCGGTAAAGCGAGGGGAATGGCCTTCAAGAGAAACAACACTCACCACATTCATATTCCCAGTCGAGCATTCTGGCACGGGGCGCAGGAGAACTCATGCTCACATCTGTAGCTGACTTTATGATATTTCATATTAAACCTTTGCACTCTGCATTTGGTAGCTTGCAGTACAGTATGTGCAGAGCTGGAATCTTTAATTTCGATAGCAAAAGACACTGCAGTTTACCTTGAGGCTATCTAAAACAATAGCTGTTTCTATGCCTGTGTGGAGTATATGCAAATTTAGCACAAAGTTAAGCATGGAAAGTGTGGTCACACTTTAAGGTACAATTCTTTGTTTGAGTCAAATTCACTGTATTTACGACTGGAGAAGATATGAACTGTTTATTAGCACTTATAAAGTATGATCTTATTGTACATCCCTCATCATACCCAATACCTAAACCCAACTACTAACTTATAGCAAGAACTTTTACTTTTACAATTCACGCTATTAACAAACCATTAACCCTTAATAAACTCCTAATTTGATGTCTCCTCATTAATAACTCATGAAAACTCCTCATTAATATTTATTAAGGCAGTTGTTGGGTTTAGGTATTGGCTAGAATTAGAGAAGTAGCATAAAGTCATGCAGAATATATACTTTATAAGTCCTAATAAACAGCCAAAATCTTAATGTAATAAGCCACTATGCAATCGTGAGAATTGGTACTTAAAGTAAAGTGTTACCAAAATTACTGACTAGACCTTCTAATCTGGCCAAGCACTGTGTATAGAGAATACATTAATCCAGCACAGTTTATTTATTTACTCACAGATATCACAGACATTCTCTCAAAAATAAAATCTGCTAAAAAGCAAAGCATAATATAGATCATGTGAATCTCACTAGTCCAGAGGTTTGACATTAATGTGGAGCAGATTTCTTGGTCGACAGGTAGAATGCTTAAGATCTGAGGAAAGCACTGTAAAGTATGCAGAATATGTCATGGCTCTGTCACCATGTCGATAAATGCATGAAGCTCATTGCACTAAATGCACGACTGAGTGCATGTTATTAGTATCCTGTCTCCTCTATTAACTGAAATCAATAGTGCACATGGTCACGTTCACTTTCTGCACAATATACAGGTTAAAGCACTTGGGAAGCCCATAGGGGTCTCATTTAAGCTGGTAATGTTTCTCAGGATCTCCTATATGAGCCATCAAAGTGCAGACCTACCTCCCTGCAGCGAAGGACTCAGCTGTGCGGAGAGGAAGAATCCGAGAAGGAGCAACGCAACACTCCTGTTAGCCATCTCGCCCCAAAATGCACTGGCCCTCCCCGAATCAGCTGGTTTTATTCTCCAAGAGCTAATTAGCACTTCAAAAAGTGTTTAAAAAAGTGAAGAGGGGAGGAAAAAAGAAAACGACACTGGACACGACGTAATTAAGAAAGGGCAAAGCCTTTGGTTCGATGGATCATTGAACTTTTTTCTCTTCTATGTCTGGTGTTGCTGTTTTTATTCTGGTCACTCCTGCCAAAAAAGCTGAGTGCTGCCAGAAAGAGAGAGAGAGAGAGAGAGAGAGAGAGAAATAGAAAGAGACATGCAGGGAGGAAAGACAGGAGCGAAGGGAAGGACGAGCGAGAGACGGAGAGAGCGAGAGACCCGCTTTCCCACTCTCTCGTCCAAGAGGAATTTCACCGTCTGCCAGACATTTGCATGGACTTTTAGAGGACTTCACATTTTTTTCATGTGAGCAACAGAATAAAACAAAATCAGTACTTGGATAATGATGTTCACCCCATCTCTGGGTTTCTTCCCTACAACACATCGATCCTGGAGTATTTACAACAGCTCTCATTCCTGTAAAATCATGAGCCTTTTCCCCCCTCAGTCAGGGGAAACTCGAGAGATGTTTGTTTAAGAGACTTGGGGGAAATGAAGTGCATTGTTCTTTGAAGGGCATGTCGAATGCTTTGTAATGCATCTGTCACACCTGCCAGAAATAACTGCAGTGACACTCCTTTCATATGAAAGTGTGACTGCTGGCGTGTTGTTCAGTGATAGAAGACCCTCAGGACACATTTCAGAGAAAGTGGGGCAGGTAAAAACAGAAAGAAGAGCAACTTTACTGTCAGAAAGCAAATGATGTTGTAAACTGAGTGGATGAGAGTCAATAGAACCAGGCTCAAACCCGATCACAGAAAGTGTAGTAAGACAAGGTCTCCAGTTGTGTGTGTGCTGTTTGGGCAGCGTAATGCACCGTTTATAGCAGCTTAACATGGTTAGAGTTTCATCAGTCGTCTTCATTATAAGAAGTCATCAGGTGTGAGCTGAAGGTTTTGAACCCACTTTTCTAACGCTCGTTTATTAAACTCAAATGTAGTGCATACTCGAGTACTAGGCGATTTCAGACACTGCCAGAGTCTTAGCTAGAAGAGTGTACATTAAATGTCCTGTATGCAAGGTGAAGTCTAGGTGTAGTTTTGGTGTTTCATCTTCATGACCCTCTAATAGACTTAGTTTGTTGTGGCGCATGGACATATTGCTCATGGTGGAGATCTGCATTCCAGTCACCTCCTGCTCAATGTATTGCCCAGAAACTCAATCAAACTTTGAGGATGGCATCACAATGGGGTCTAAAAGGGCAGCACTGGCCTAATGGTAAGAGTATTGGACTTGCAGATTCAAGTCCCAGCATCATCAGGGATTGTAGATGTTGCCACCAGCGATCTCACCACCCTCAATACCATGGCTGAGGTGAGTCCCTTGAGTAAGCCACCGATCCCCCAACTGCTGCCCAGGTGCAGGTATGTGTTCAAGGTGTGTGTGTGTGTGTGTGTGTTCACTGCTGTGTGTGTGTGTGTGTGTGTGTGTGTGTGTGTGTGTGTGTGAGCACTTGGATAGGTTAAAACCAGAGCACAAATTCTGGGTGTATGTCACCATACTTGGCCACATGTCATGACTTTCCTTTTCTTTCCTTTTAAAGCAGCCTTAACTCTGGGTCTTAATTGTGCATTTAACCGGCCTGCTCCACTGCGTCAGTGTGCATTCGCCAAGTGCAGACCTAGACTTCAGCTTTCATCATAGGATTGCATGAGGGATGTTTAACGTACACTGTTTCAGCTAAGACTCTCTCTGTGTCCGAAATCGCCTACTACTCGAATAGGTATGACTGTGAGTATGAATGTAATTCAGACGATCTTCATCCAGTTCTTCCTACATCCATGTCATTATCAAAAGGCCTAGCTGGATCAGCTGTGTTCATGAATTCTCTTGCGTTGCATTATGGGATAGCGTAGCGTCCATTAGATGCACACTAGAGAATCATGCTGGAAGTAGTAAGTCATCAGGGTACTTTGGCACACTGTTTTTACAATACTATGAATTTGGACATGCTACTCACTCACATACTGTTTTTCACTATGGGGACATTGTTTTCCATTAATTTATGGTGCCCTAAACATTCTGAGAAGGTTCTGAATGTTCTGTAAAGGTCCCCAAATAACTTCTCAGAATGTTCTGGAGACATTCTGGACAATTTCCTTAACACCAACAGGGACATTATGAGAAAGTTCTGGGAACATCAGATTTTAAGCTGGGCATGTAGTAGTGAAGTGTGTGCTTTCAGACAGCCTGTGTCTTATTCGACAGCCACAGGTAAAAGGATATGTCCAGGACACCATGTTTCGATGAAACAGGAGATATGCTTCATTACTGGAAACAAGAACACCCCTCACAGCCTGAAATCCATCGTTGTTTTGTTCTTGTTGAAGATGATTTCCTCAAGAAAGCTTGGTCTCCACAGGCATGAATGGCTCCAGTGTGATTTTCCCAAGTAATGATGTAAGAGGGAAAGAAGCAGTCACTTTGAAATCCTCACAGCTAATGAAACAGACAGATAAAGACAAACACACAAAGAACAGGCAAACCTCATGAACCGAACGATCAGCTTCTGGCTTTACCACTCTGCAAGTATCGAGGATTCAACCTAAAATCTGCTGTAGTGTTATCTCACACCCAAAACATCACAAAGCCTTTCTGTGAACTTCATGCAGCATCCTGCGCAACCACGATCATTCTGTGTTTAGCTTAAAGATAATAACTTTGTGTTCTGAATGTGTGTTTGGACACTGAGTGCATTTTTTGGAAGTCAAACGCCTTTGTCTGCTTTTCTATTTTAGCTCACGTCTGGTGCTTGTCCTTTCAGCATCTTGTGGATGCCAAAAGACTTGTGCTTGTTTATGAATCCAAGGAGTATGTGAATATTACCCAGACCTGCATTTGTCAAATAGTTAAGCTGTTCAAACATTCAACACTTCATTGTAAAAGTCTGGACACATCTCGGAATTTCTGTGGTTATATTGAAGAAACAGCAGGACCTCCTTCATTCACTCTTTGTGTTATACACGGCGGCTCTATATGTTACAGAAATAATCTTTTATAAAGGAGCAGGTAGTGGTTAGTCCATAACTGTTCAGCATTTACAGTGAATAGTGTGCACTACATGTGCAGACAGGTGTAGTGCACTTCACAGTGTAAATCAGACACAGAGAGATGCTTCGGTTTCTGACATTCATTCATTTTCCTTCGGATTAGTCCCATATTTATCAGAGGTCGCCACAGCGGAATGAACCGCCAAGAATTCCAGCATATGTTCAACACGGCGGATGCCCTTCCAGATGCAACCCATCACTGGGAAGCACCCATTCACACACACTCATACACTATAGCCAATTTAGTTGATCAATTCCCCTATAGCACATGTGTTTGGACTGTGGGGGAAACCAGAGCACCTGGAGGAAACCCACACCAACATGGGGAGAACATGCAAACACCAACTGACCAAGCTGGGACTCGAACCAGCAACCTTCTTGCTGTGAGACCACAGTGCGACACCACCGAGCCACCGTTGCGCCCCTGGTTTCTAACAGTGTTGGGCAAAGTAATGCATTAGAATATTGAGCTAGTCCACTAAACATTCACTAGTTGCGTGACTTATTTACTCTCTATGGTAAGTAATGTGTTACGTTACTTTTTCTTACCTTTGCTGAGGCTTGAACTCTTCCAGATCTTCCAGAGTTGTAACCTGCATTACTGATAATGCGTTACCCCCAACACTGGTTTCAAACAAGCTGTCGGTGCAAGAGATACAGATACAGATGTGTGTCAGACTCACAGCTGGCTGTTTAAAGCATGACACTTTGAAAAAGACCTATTTTTGGCCTAAAGCCAGATGTTAAACACACGGACTCCTCCAGCTGCTGGATAATATGCATGATTTAGACAGTTTTATTTAGAGGCCGGCTGCCTGTGATGTCCTCTTTCATTTATGTTGTTCTTTCTCCAGATTGTTGCTGCAGTCCAGTTGATAAAATGTTCATATTCACTACAGATATTAAATATGGCTTTCAGTATTCATCAGTGATAATGTAGATGCACAATACTGATGCCATGAGCACTTATATCACACGTTTATAAAGTGCTTTATAAGAATATTGAGATGGTATTGGTTTCTCATGTTGATCTGGCCTATTACAGTACAGTACATGCTGAAATATTGACTGAACCATCTGTGAGGTGTTATTTCAGAATGCAGGACAGTGAAAGAGTCACAGATGAACAAGAAGTTTTCTTCTGCGTTTGCCGTCTTTATTGTCCTTCAGTCCTCTGAATTCAATATATATATACTAGTCAGTTAAGTATTAATGCTGTGAACATTATAGGCTGTTTCTCAATATGCGTTCTTCATGTAACGTCATCATCATCTGCCGAAGTTCAGTTCCAAAACTTAAGACCGCATCCATCTATCCATCTATAGATGTTCAACCCTTGATGGTGTGGGTTTCCTCCGGGTTTCCCCCACAGTCTAAACACATGCACTATAGGGGAATTGATTAACTAAATTGGGCATGGTGTGTGTGAATGAGTGTGTATGGGTGTTTCCTAGTACTGGGTTGCAACTGGAAGAGCATCCGCTGTGTAAAACATATGCTGGAATAGTTGGCGGTTCATTCCACCGTGGCATCCTCTGATGAATAATCTGAAGGAGAATGAATGAATGAATGAGTTGAACTCTGTGTAGCGGTCAGTTAAAGTAATAGCGTTGCTCTGGATGCTGGTAATTATTCTGAACAAGTTGGCCACAGTAATCTACGTTTGACATGTAATAAAGCATTCATCCAGAACAATTCCCGAATAGGTAGCGGCCTGCGAGTAAGTGATACGGTGAGCGGTTTAAAACCACGCTACTATAATCAGACATTTACTTTGATATTCTCAGACACAATCAAAACAGTGAGCTAACTGCGAGCCATGAAGGTGAACTTGGCCAGACGTCATAATTTAAGATGTTTTTCTTCACAATATTGTGTAAAACAACACAGCGCTGTGAGAGATGTCGAGTATGCCTCCAGTATTTGTTATACTATTTAAAGTTTACCGCTATCTTAAAGCTTTCAGCGTGCAGAGCGCTTCATAAAGCTTTATTTAGGAAAGGCTGTAATGTCAGACGTCTCTCCATCTCTGGCTCTGGACGCAGCTCTTACTCTTCTAAACCCTGTCTGAAGCTGTAATTAACATTTGATGAAGGTTTCTGCACGTTTAATCACTTTAATCATGGATTAAATGATCCTCTTTTACAGTCCTGTGGGATTGCCTTGGTTTTGGTGTGCAGGAGATGTGTGTTTTAATGTGAACTGTCTAACGCTGACAGCTTCCTCTGATTGTTTGGGGAAGTTCTTTGGTATATTTAGTTATTATATTATAGTTTTAGTGTGTCTGCTTGTCTTAAGGTGATTATTTAAGGTTGTTCTTCCTCTCATGTTACAGTTCTGGGCATTTCTCAATATCGTGTATTAATAAAATGAAATAAAAGTATTACGAATACCTGTAACTATAAAAAGTATTCATATATGATTAATGTGTAATCATACCATAATTCAGTGCTCAGTCCATTCACACAGACGCCAGTTTGACAAGTGAACACATCTAAAAGTGTCTGTGAAATTAAATTAAATCTAAGACGTCAGTTTCAGTGTGTTAGTCTTGAACATATCTATAGTCTAGTTCAGGGGTCACCAATCTCGTTCCCGGAGGTCCGGTGCCCTGCTTTTTTGAATTGTATGACCAGTCTTGAGTTTTAGGACTTTATTTTAGCAGTAATAATGTGTTTTAAGTTTGAACAAGTGGGTAAAATTGCTCAATCACACCTTTTCTTTAGTGTGTTGTGTTCTGTTCAGCATTTTGAGAAGCAACAAGTAATAGTTTTGCATCGTAGCTACTGTCAAGTCTTGACTTGAATAATAAATGGTGGACAGTGTGAAGAGTTTAGAGACAGAAGCCTACTGTAAATGCCGTCTGAAATCAAGTTAAATCTTCTACAATGCTTCTCTTAAATTAGCTTTACCTTAAAACAAGCTAAATAATCTGCCAACAATAATGTAATATTGAAGCAAACACGAGATTATTGTGCTGACCCCACAGGCAGATTATTCTGCTTGCTATAAGGCAAAGACTCGCTATTTCTGAAAACAAGACAATGTTTTGTTCTAGTCTAAAAACACTTCTTGATTTAAGAATATTCAGATTTCTAGACTACAAACAAGACAGAAACCATCTTTTGCAGTGTTTGAAGCCCCAAGTCCCACAGATTGAGCTTTAATGTGCTACTGAAGAACAAGGGGATCTCGGATGACCCATGGGCGAGTAAATGAACAGGAGATGTTGATTTTGGTGTGAACTTTCCCTTTAAGAACTGCACACACATGCTTGTCATGCACAGTGATGACCTTACGACTACAATGCTTGGCAAAGCTCAGGCATGACATCAGCGTCATAATAATAATATCAGACTGTTGTTGGAATGCACTGAGACTCTTTCTCAGAGCTCCTCAAACGCAGAAGGCATGTCCGACCGCAGAACTCCAGAACAGGATCTTGGCAAACCTTCCATTGGTTTAAAAGCAGTGAAGAAAGCGCCTTCGCTTATCTCGACATGTCTGCAGCCCATTAGCAGAGCTGGAGGAAGGGCTGGTCCTTCAAGAGTCTTAGTTCACCGAGAAATCTCAATTCTGTCATCGTTTACTCACTCTTTACTCCTTTCAAACCTGTTGGAGTTTCTTCTGTTTCTTCTTATTTTCAATTATTTTGTAACCTTTGACTTCTGCTATGGAAGTCGATGATTTACAACATTCTTCAAAATATCTTCTTTAGTGTTGAACAGAAGAAAGTTCTCAGAAATGTTTATAACCACTTGAGGGAGAGTAAATAGAGAGTAAATGCTTGTTTTTGGGTGAACTGACCCTTTAGTAATATACTTTATACCTTTAATATAATTAAAATATTTCTGCTGAACTTTAAAAGGATGTGTTCAACTTTAGTTCTTCTCCACAAGTCCAGTCCTTTGCAAATCTCCAGAGTATCCAGAGTATCCTGCGATCACTTCGGTATTCACCAGGTACTTAAATCATGTCATATATCACTGATTTTCACATAAACACACAGGCAGAATTGTACACTCACCGTCTTGTGAGATGTTTACACATGAACTGTTGTTAACTTTCAAAGAACTTATGATGTTTTTGGTTTACAGGCTGAATATTGTTCCCTCTTCATGTCAAGAGGCCTTACACTGCCTCTTGTTTCTAGTCCAAATATCTAAAATCTCTTAAATCAAGAAGCGTTTTCTAGACCAGCGACACATATTGTCTTGTTTTTAGAAATGAGTCTAAATTAAGAGAGTTTCTCCTTAAAACGAGCAAAATAATCTAATGTCAAAAAGAATTGATCACTTTTAGGTTTCAACGCCTCATTATTTCTGAAAACATCACAGTCTGCTTTACTTGTCTAGAAAATGCTTCTAGATTTAAGAGTTTTTAGATAATTGGACCAGAAACAAGACAGAACTCTAAGATAGAACAGCATGTTTAGCAGTGTAGTGGAAAACATGTCCTTGACCTACTTCTCAGGCGTGTATATGAAGTGCACACACTCGCGGGCCGATGGCCAGATCAGATCAGACCCCCGAATCATTCTCACATTCAGCCTGGCCAGCTCAGGGTGGGTCTCCTGCACAGCGCACGCTGCCAGAAAACTGCCTGCAGAACAATTGAGCTGGATTGGCCATGTTCACCTTGGGAACCAATTAAGTGTCGAATCAATCATCATGAAATGCAGAGCTTGGCTTCAATCTGCAGAATAATATGAAGCCGTCGCCCGTGCTGAACCCACACGGCTGCACTGGAGGAAAACTGCACTACAATGCCCAATCCATGGAAACACAGGGAATAATTTAGAAAAGAGCAGCGTTTCCTCCCTCTGTGCTTTCTGTCGGCAGAGAAAAACACACACACACACACACACACACACACACACTGCAAAAAAAAACACTTTTCTTACTCAGAGTTCGTCTTGTTTCTAGTCCAAATATCTAAACATTCTTGAATCAAGAAGCATTTTCTAGACAAACAAAACTGTTGTCTTGTTTTCAGAAATCAAGTAAATGAAGTTTGTCCTTAAAACAAGCAAAATAATGTTGTTTTCACTTTGAATTAACATTATTTTATTAAGCTCAATGGCAGATTGGAGCCCGTTCTCTGACACCCTTGTACCCTGTGGTGAAGTGCACTGCTGTGGCGCTGCAAGCTGGAAGGCGGCGCACCACAGACTGGCAGAGCTCAGGCTCGTACACCTAGAGAGAAGGAAATCTGCTCTTTTTCTGAAAGTTTGGGTGTTGCTGGCCACATGGCAAGATGTTACCCAGCCCTCTGTCAGGGTAACTGCAGCTCCCCTCTTCCACTAATGTGGTCATTGTCCACCCCAGCTGACTTGGTTGTCATAAGAGCATAGTCGGTCACCGTGCAGAGCTCATGCATAGTGCCTAAGGAGGAACCACCTTTGGGCACCTTGGCCAACACCTGCGCTTGGTAGGTGGCCATAGCGTGCAAGGCGGAGGCAGATTGGCCCACAGCAGTGTAGGCTCTGGTTGTGAGATACTCAGATAACCTGCACACTCTGGACAAGAGCTTCGGCTGACCCTTCGAAGTGGATGCATTGTGTGGGCAAAGGTTGACCGCAGTAGCGCGCCCCACCGGTGGGATAGCTTCATACCCCCTGGCTGCTTTGCCGTCAAGGGTGTTGAGGGCAAAAGCGCACAAGAACCGAGCAGAGAAAGGTGGCCTCCATGCCTGCATGAGCAACTGAAGTCGGTAACGGGGGGCTTAGAGGGTTTGGCCCTCTTGTTAGCCCCCAAGTAGCACCCATCTAGTCAGTCCAACAGTGGGACTGGGACGGTTTTCACCTCCTGTCTCATCACCAAAGCAGCCCAGGGGAGCACAGCCATCACGTCTGATTCAAAGTCCTGAACCTCGCTTGCGACCCGTGACATCTGGTCCGCGGTGTCATAGAGCGTGAGCTCGGCCATCTTGGAGGATAAACCATCACACACAATCAAAGCTTAGATAGAGCACACTGTGGAGGAGCGAGGGGTCTGCAGGCCCGAAGGCAACAGAGCAACCCCCGATTGTAATCCTCAAGCCTGCCCGAGTGTTAACCAGCTTGCGGGGCACAGCAGGGGGCATCCTTTCGTAAGGGTGAGCCACGACCTTAGCTGCGTCAGCTCACAGTGAGGGATTGAACTGTCCATGAGCACCGCCTCATGCTGGACACCCAAACATGTGATCATGATCATGATTGTGATGCTGGAACTGGAACACTGTCACACAGGTTTGCAGAGTTCTCTTCAGTCGCTGTGAGGCTGTCTGAAGTGAAATGTCTAAGCACTCCTCTGTGTGTGCTGGTTATAAACTCTACTAATGACTAATCATCAGCACCAGCGGAGCTGCACTCATTCATTCATTGGCCTGTTTCTTACTCTTCAGAGCGACTGGTCATCTAAGCTACTCTCATTAGTGTCTCTCATAGACACACGTCGAAGTTCCTGAACTGAAGGGGAACAAACCACTGTATACGATGACCTGCCTAATTACCCTAACTTTACCCTAATTACCCTAGTGAAGCCTTTAAATGTGACTTTAAGCTGAATACTAGTGTCTTGAAGAATATCTAGTCTAATATTAGAGAACATCAGTTAAAGAAATCAGGGATTAGAGATGAGTTATTAAACTATTATGATTAGAGATGTGCTGCAGAAATCTGCTCTCCATTACACAGAAATTTGGGAAATATTCAGGAGGGCTATTAATTTGAGCTTCAACTGTATTTGGACTAGAAACTCTACATAAGAAAAGCACTTTTGCAGTGCAAAGAGGAAAAGCTAAAGTGTGTCTGCATTGGGCAATCACTAGTGTGAAGGTCTGGGGTGAAAGGTCAACCAAAGTTCCTCGACTCTGACAAGAATAAACAATGCTCTCTTGAAAATGAGCTTTTCAAAATGGCCCAATTATCTTGACCTTGTGTAGGATGTGTTTCGACATAATGATTGGTCCCCATGCGAATTCATCATGTGAATAACATCATTGGGAAACTGAGGCACAAGTTCCATGATGGAAAATAAAATAATCGCACATTGTCACAGATTTTACAGCTCGTTTTCATCTGACTGATCAACAGCTTTACAATAACCTTCAGTCAAACGCCAACACCGTACGCTGAGTCAAACTGCAGCCAGCTTGTTATCGTTATTCTGGAAATCCCACATATTTATGGCCGTCAGAGTCGATGTACTAACATGCAGGCCTTAATCAAGACAAGGTTGATTTTGGCATGTGTACAGGTATGCAGAGCTAGACATGTGAAGCTCAGAGCATTCAATTATTTACCGTTTCAGAGGTCAGTGATGAAGTACATTCCCAAAACTGCTGTAGTTCATTCACCAGAGGCTGTCATTACACCAAAGACGTGCACGTGGCCAATTTTGTGGCACTGTAAAAGCCATTACTCCAACAATGCTGTCTCTGGAGCCGAGGCCCATGCTTCACTACTAGAACACCATGGAGTAATGTTAGGAGGTTACAGTCATGTTCTGTGATATCCACTGCTAAAGGCTTCATGTTCACACAGCAAACACACTGGATTAATGCATCCCTACAGGCCTGTTCACACTGGGCCAGAAAATCTGTTATTTACGCATTTATTTATTGGCACACGGGTTAAACTGAATATACTTTTATTAAAAGCTCCAGCCAAAAGTATAAAGCTTTTTTATTTTAAAGCATTTAAAGGGAAACACTCAAAACTGAGTTCTGCTGCTTGCTAGAACAACACAATTATTGAGATTTTGGGAACAACTTAATTGATTTGTCATTAATTACATTAATTACTCAAATTTCACTCCTCACAAACCTGTTTTAGGCAACCTGAACAATGTTGGAAACCCATAAGCTTCCAGAGTATCTGCTGTTCCTGAATAAAATGCATTTCTTACTCAGAGTTTTTGTCTTGTTTTTAGTCCGAATATTCAAAAATTCTTAAAATCAAGAAGCATTTTCTAGAAAAGCACAAAAAACTGTCAAAATGAAGTGATTTTTTCCTTAAAACAAGCTAAAATCTGCCAATGTGGGAAGTGAAATAATCAAAAGGAAAAATAAGATTGTTCTGCTTCCCCTATTGGCAGATTATTTTGCTTGTCTTAAGGAAAATCTCTTTATTTTGACTCATTATTTCTGAAAACAACACTATATTGTAGCTAGTCTAGAAAATGCTTCTTGATTTAAAATTGTAGATATTTTATCTGGAAACAAGACAAAAAAATAACTCCCATAAGTTTATATCCAGTATAGAGTGAGTAAATGTTTGGTTGAACTATCACTGTAATACAGCATCTATACAGTAAAGGAGTTTTATAAAGAACACTTGTTAATGAAACACTCTAGTATAAGCATGATAAGGTTGAGAAGAGAGAAAAAGAGCAGTCTAAATGTACGCAGGAATCCATCAGTACACACCTATGCTTGCACTGGCCCACACAAGCCATAAGTCAAGCCATAAGACAAGCCAAGTGGGAGTTCAAGTGTGCGCTGAGTCCAATAATGTAAGGCATTTGTTGTTTATGAGCATTTACAGTACCACTGTGATGGACAAGATAGTTTCAAGAGAAGCAAATGAGTTCAGAAACAGCCATCTTTGATCTGTAGCTATCCCGGATATAAACTGCTCCATTAATGAAGATCTGTTCTCGAATTCAACGAATGTTCAAAACCAATCATTCACAGCTATTCCTGCTGACACTTTACTTAAGAAGGGGTGTTTATAAGACTGAGACCTTTATAATCACACACATTATGAATGTGAATGGGATTTTATGCATGCTTATAACAGCTGTCATTAGGTTATAGTTATGTCATTTTAAATGCAAAGATGACGTTGTTTGTCAGATACGTCACATCCTGTTTTTATCTTGGTCATGACAACTTGATGTTACAAAGACAACCAAACCAATCATAAATCTCTCATAAACATGATTGTCATGAAGCCATTAGAGATATGTCATGAATTTTGAAACAGCATCATTAATATACAGCGAAAATTCCCATCTAAATATAACCTGCGACAGGTGAAATTCCCATCTAAATATAACCTGCGACAGGTGAAATTCCCATCTAAATATAACCTGCGACAGGTGAAATTCCCATCTAAATATAACCTGTGATAGGTGAAATTCCCATCTAAATATAACCTGCGACAGGTGAAATTCCCATCTAAATATAACCTGTGATAGGTGAAATTCCCATCTAAATATAACCTGCGACAGGTGAAATTCCCATCTAAATATAACCTGCGACAGGTGAAATTCCCATCTAAATATAACCTGCGACAGGTGAAATTCCCATCTAAATATAACCTGCGATAGGTGAAATTCCCATCTAAATATAACCTGCGACAGGTGAAATTCCCATCTAAATATAACCTGCGATAGGTGAAATTCCCATCTAAATATAACCTGCGATAGGTGAAAGAGAAAAGAAATCAGTTATTAGAGATGAGTTATTAACACTGTTATGATTATAGATGTGCTGGAGAAATCTGCTCTCTGTTAAACAGAAACTGGGGGAAAACATACAGCAGAGCGAATAACTCTGGCTTTAACTGTATATTTACCTCAACTGCAGTGGTACAAGCTGAATTTGTAATTAAAATGGCATTAAATATAATGGCCCTCTTAAAAATGATTTGACAGAGTAACAACACTTTTAATGAGACATTTTAATGACAAGTGCAGTTTATTGCACTGAAACGTGATCAGAAAAACATTCATGACGCAGTTATAATGCCTCGTTTATGACAGATTTATTCAAAGTTTTGTTGTCTTGGTAACGTGGAGCTGTCATGGCAAAGACTAAAGCTGGTTGTGATGTATTTTTGTCAAGTTGTCATAAACAATGTCATCTGTGCATTTAAAAGGACAGAACGACACTTCATAACAGCGGTCCGTCAGGATTCTGCCACTTCAGTCTCTTGTTCAGTCTTGTTTTGGTGGTAGAGTCCGGACATTAATCCTGTCATGTCTTGTGTGTTTGTGAGTTTTCTTGGTTTTCTGTCATTGCCTGTCTTCGTTTTGGCTGCGCTCAGGCCATGCTGGAGGTCTGGTCGTGCTCAGGATGTGTGCTTTCGTCCTGGTGTTTGTGTTTGTTCTGTCTGCAGCGTGCTCATTCTCAGCGTCTCAGTCTGCTTCGGTTGTCGCTGGGATGAAACATGCATGTTACATGTGTGAGTGCACGGTGTTTTTATTTATCATGTATTCATGTCTTGTGTTCAGTTTAACGTGAGCGTATGGCTTGTGTTGTTTCTTTGTGTCAGGTTCTCTCCTGTCTATTGTCTAGTCCCACTCTCCTTGTTAACCCATTATAAGGTAATCCTGTTCACTTGTCTGTTAATGAATTATTTCTGCTTTATAGTCTCCTCATGTCTGCTGTCCTGTTCCTCATATGTCGTATTCAGTCTAGTCGTGTCCTGTATTGTTCAGCCCTGACTCTTTGCCAGCGCAGCTCTGGCCAGTCAAGTTTGTTTGTGTGTTTATTTGTGTGTTAAAGGTCATATTTGTGTCCCATGTTGCTAAAAACTCTATCAGGACACATATATTTAGCTAACAAGTGAACACTGGTGGTTGTTTTTGTGTTATTTTGAGTGAATTCGTTCTTCAGGTTTGAAAAGAAATGTTGAAGCTGCGTCACGGCCATGAGATCATTCCAGCGTGGAGACTGGCTGTCTGTACCGGCCGGTACAAAGTGACGTCATTGAGCTTTCAGCATTAATTCATGAGAAACACTTGGAACGAACCAATCAGCATGCTCTATTGTGAATGAGATGCAACTTCATTAATATGCATGATACAGCTGGGAAGACTGTTTTGACCTGTTACAGTGTTCAGAGAGACGCCATGTTGTGTTGCCAACCATAATTAAAACAAGTGGAAGAAGAAGACTCATTCAGAGACACATGGGTCATCAGTGTTGTGTTTATAAATGAAAGAAGGTTTTGTTTCCATTTCCCTGTGATAAGAGCACAGCTCGCGTGTGGATTACAGTGGTCTGCTAACACTCCCTCTTTCGCCACTTGACACTCCCACCTACACAAAGCTGGACTCACCCACTTTCCTGACTTTTTACAAACTACAGGTGTGAAACACCCTGCTGAGACAAGGGGGGGGGGGGGGGGGTTATGTTGCCTTTTGGCTATATTTGTATAATTAAAAAAGGCCCATTTTAGTTCTGCATTGGACCCATCATCCGTGACATGGTCATAAGCATGTATAAAACCTTATTCACATTCATGATTATAAAGCTTTCATGACTCCCTGTGAGTAAAGTGTTACCTGTTTCCTTTAGTCAACATCGTATATGAAGAACGGTTGGATGAAACACTAGGGTTTGCTGACGAATGTGTTCAGCTGTTTAATCCAATGAGGTGAAAGTCAGTCATTAGCATATTCATTAATCCTCCTGCTGCATGTGGGTTGGTGCAGGCCCCCAGTGCACTTCAAGAACAGTGCAAGGCTACTTTACAATGAAATATAACAGTTCTGTAGGTATGCACCAGAGGCTCACCATTCCAACCTTGATCCTTGGGTTTAGACTGAGCTGTAATTTTATACAGCTGACTTTCCAGCGCAACCAAGCGTGACAAGATTTTGACTTGACTTGTAATTTTTCCTGCTCTCCACTGCCAGATGTGTTCTCCGTAAGCCAGAGACCTGCTGAAGTCCAAACGTGGCCGCATGCACAACAGCGAAGCATGCGAGATCATGAGAGACTAAACAATCTGCAATCAACACTCCGCTCCTTCTGGTCACACAGAGAACAATCCGCTCGCCGGGGCCAGGAATGTGTCAGGAGGCATGTTATGGCGTCATGACTCTACAGTTTGTGACCATCTGATGAATATTCGATCTCTGCCTTTTTCTGCCTTTCTGTATACTCAGTCAGTGAGATCAGCGCTACTTTTAGGAGAGAAAACACGCAGTCTTCAGGACAGAGAACTGTTCCCAGAAATCTGCAGGGGCTAATATGTTTCTGATTCTGCAGCCAAATACATGTCACACCACTCTATTGATTAGCCTGAGAGAGAGAGAGAGAGAGAGAGAGAGAGAGAGAGAGATGCAACTGATGCTTGGCACTCTTCATATGTCTCTCTGCTCAGTGTTCAGTGTGTGATGATCTCCTGTAGATGTGTTCTGTGCTTTCCCCAAATTTCCAGTACCGTGAAGACTATGCTAGATCTTAACATCCTCAGCCCTTTATTTCACAGCTCTCGAGGCCTCTACAGATTGTGCAGCGTCACTTGAGCAGATCCAACACCTGTGAAGAGATAATGCCAACCACCGAAGACTCAATACACAAATTAATACTGTGAGGTTGGGTTTAGGGTTGTAGTGGGTGTAGATGTTAATAAAACACAACAGGTAAGGGGTAAGTCAAAACGTTATGGGTCATTATATTGATCAAAATGTATATCAGTACAAATGTAATCATGTATCAGTAATATTTCATGTATTGTCAGTAAATACTGTACATATAAATCATGTGGATGTTCTTGGGATAGCTCATTTAATAATACAATACTGCGACTGATCCGTCATTACCCATACATGGTTCATCCCAGCCTGGAGCTCTATGAGAAATGCAGCTAAGCTAGTATCTGATCCGCTTGTAGCTCCACTACACTTGCATTAAAGACACAATAGTGAACTGAATTCAGCTCCAGTGTCTGTGAAGTGTCTCAGTAGTGAATTGAGTTCTCCTGAACAGTTTATTGTGTTTATTATGGTTTTCAAACACGTTCTGCTCTTTCTTCACATTCATCCATGTGTCAGTGCTGCACAGATGGGAATGAACAGTCCTGTCCTGCATGGATATATTACAGATAAACTATATAGATCAAAAAAATATCTGTCGATCATCATCATCCTCAGATCACCCAGGCTTTCCTCTCCTCCCCATGATCAGATCCGATGTTCCTCACACTGAAAAGCACATCAGTCACTGGATTCTGTATGAGTATATATTCAGTGTGTTATTCCCATAACAGGTTCCCTTTTTAAGACCTTTTAAAGACCATTATGATCTGAATTTTAGACGTATACAGGGCTGAATGCTAACAATGTTTTTCGAAGTTTGAATATTTTTTTTTATTAATTTTCAAATCCATCCATTCCTATCACCCTCACCAAGAATAGAGCGAAACATAGCTGTCAATTACATCAGTCTGAAATAATAATAATAATATAATAAATATATAGGCCAGGTCAGTCTCCTCAGCAGTAAATAAATGGAGAACTTTAAAGCAAATGTCACCGTGAGGAAAGGGATTAAATGCTGTTTTTATTGAGATGGATGGTTGGTGATTGTATGGGTGTTAATGGCCAGATTGGGTAGCTTTACATGAACAAAAGAAAATTAAGACCTGTTAAAAAGATTTAAGGCCTACAACACAACATTTCAGTAGATTTAAGACTTTTAAGGCCTAAAATTCAGCTTTTGAGACTTAAGATAGTTCAACAGATACCCTTTAGCTGTAGTGAAGTCCTTTACCACAAGGAAACTGCCTCCTACCACAATACAATAGTCCTGTTTGTTAAAGTCGGCATGAAATAAAAGTTGAGGGTTGTCCCTTTTCCCCATATCGTGACATAAATCCTCTTGAAGCGGTCATGAAATGAGGAAATAAAGTAAGATGGTGCGTGATTTGGTTTTTTGGAACAAATGATTGAAGATTGACAAATCTGAGCGCCCTGCTCTAAAGGACTGATTGATCTGCCCTGAGTAACTAACAGCTCTGTCATAAAGAACTTATAGCCCCACCCTAATGCACTGATTACCCCGCCCCTAAGCACTGTTAGCCACGCCCTAAAAGACTGATAGCCCTGCCTTAACACACTTTTAGCCCTGCCCCAAAGAACTAATAGCGTTGCCTAAAAAGCACTGACAGCTCTGCCCTAAATCACTAATAGCCCCGCCCCAAATAACTAATAGCTCTTCCATAAAGAACTGATAGCCCCACCCTAAAGTACTGATAGCCCCGCCCCAAATAACTAATAGCTCTTCCATAAAGAACTGATAGCCCCACCCTAAAGTACTGATAGCCCTGCCTTAACAAACCGTTAGCCTTACCCCAAAGAACTGATAGCTTTGCCTAAAAAGCACTGATAGCTCTGCCCTAAATCACTGATAGCCCCGCCCCAAATAACTAATAGCTCTTCCATAAAGAACTGATAGCCCCACCCTAAAGTACTGATAGCCCCGCCTTAACACACTGTTAGCCCTACCCCAAAGAACTGATAGCTTTGCATTAAAGCACTGATAGCTCTGCCCCAAATAATGAATAGCTCTGCCCTAATAACTGATAGCCTGCCCTAATGCACTGATTGCCACTCCCCAAAGCACTGATAGCCCCGCCCTAAAAGCATTCCATGTGACCAAAAGTGAAAAAATGTCATTTGGAGGGGGAGGGAAGGTTATGGTTTTAATTAAAGTGAAAGAGCAAATACATTTTTACTAAGTAACTAAGTGCACAGACACATAACATGAGAGTAAATGATGATATTATGGAAACACACTTCACTGTATGATGCTGTAGACAAGTCACTCATTTCAAATGTCCAGTGGTCAGACATCAGCCACATAAACAGACTTTACTGCCGCAAGGCATTACGTAACATTGAGCAACATTAAGTCATTTCTGACCACTGAACAATACAAAACAACACTGTTTTCTGCCCAAATAAACCTGTTACGCAGGAACATCATGTTCTGTTTAATTGCATTTCTCAGTTTTTAACTCATCATACCTTTTAGTTTCTGTGTAAGCAAACAGAAAGAGCATGGACATATCAAATGCACGGTGAAGCTCAGGGGAAAAGAGGCGCACAGAAATGTCTGATTAGACTCAATGGTTACACATATTCTACATTTAATGACAAAAGAAGGAAGATTTTTAAGAAATGATCTAGCTGTACAAACTGAACTGTGCAATGAAAGGTGCGTGAAAGAACAAGTCATTTATTGCTGCGGTTTATAAAAGCCCCAACAAAGAGCAGAAACTCCAGCAAAAGCCTCATCCAGCTGATCTGGGGAGTGGAGAAATCGTAGACAGAAGGATAAGAAACACACCACCACAGGGCACAGGCTAGCATCTGTATATAGATTAATAGTTAAAAAAAGTCAAATGTGCAAAGAGCAACTGCACAAAGCACACCCTAAGCACACTTAAACAGAAAACTGTGCACAATATATTTAGGGCTGCCTGATACTAGAAAAATAAGCGATTGTAGAGTATTGTGATATTTCTCACAATATAATAAAATCTGTTCATCTTCAGGTCTCGGATCAGCTTTGGGCATCAGCCAATAGCAGAACAGCAATTGATTGGTCAAATTTAGATAAATAACTACTGCATAATATATATGTAATGTATCATACATGTCTGCGATTTGTATATTGCATATACTATTATCACAGCAGAGCATCATTATGGACACGTACCCTAGTCTACATTTCTGGAAAACCACAAATATGAACCTGGGGATACGTCTGGCTGCATTTTGAGAAAGGAACGCTATATGCAGTATGATAGCTTCTGTTCCTTTTGGCGCTACAGCTGACCACTTGCCTCCACATCGAAGGCTTTTCCAGTGTTACCAGTTTGCCCAGAAGCTCGCCATGTAAGCCGATGGACTTGGGGTGAGAAGTGGAGAGGACCACGATGACAGGGTTAGAGTCTGGTTGAAGAACGTTTCCAGAAACCAGCTAAAACCAAAAAAAAGTAAAAAAATAAATAAATAAATAGCAGGCTGAAGACATGGGTAAAATCTGAAAACATGGTAAAATCACGGCCATGACAGCTTTTTATTTATTTTTTATTTTTGGCCTTTTTGCCTTTATTAGACAGGATATTATTAAGACAAGAAGCAAAGCTGGAGAGAGAGAGAGGAGGGTAGGGAAATGTCCTCGAGCCAGGATTTGAGCTCAGGGCGCCCTGACGTGCTACTGCACCATATGTCAGGGCACTTACCACTAGGCTATTGCGCCAAGAGCTTTTTAATTTAGATCACTTTTGAAAACACTATCGATTGGGTTAATGGAAGGGGTGGTTGGGTCAGTTGGTCAGTCAGTCGACAGCAAGCTGTTGGGTTGAAGTGTATATTGCACCTTCTGGTGGATTTACCCTAGGACGCTCAAACTGCACACGCCAGTGAATGTATACCTCCAGGTACATATTTGGCTGTCCCCAGAAATGTAGACCTGGGTACATATCTGCAATGAGCCTGGGTTGTATTATCACAATGATGATAATTCTATGATAATTTCATTTACAAACTGCAGATATTCCCTTTGCTGTTCCACTATGCAATCGCTGACTGGGGACCAAGTTTAAACATGCTTGATTGGTTGCATAAGTTCAAATGTAACTTGCACATTACTAAATGCTTTAGCAGGGGTCTCACGCAGTCGCCATTAGACTTGCATTTCAACCAATTCTCATGGTCTCACGCAACACCTTGTTATTCTCACGGGTAACTGTAATAACCCTCGCCCCTCCCTTTCATCGGCAACACAAAGCCGTCACCATGGTAAAATGGTATTGATTATCTGTAATTTCCAAGGTATCATATGCATTTAGTGTGCATCCTAATAAAGTTACGATATTTGCTGAAAACAAGGTATTGCTTTAAGGTATCGTATCAAAGTTGGAAATTCCAGTATCGTGACAACATTACTAGCTAGTAGTTACTAAACCTCAAGTGTAGACTTTACCTTGCAGTTTAAGCAATAACTTACAAACACATCCCAGGACTGCATGCAGTCTGTGGAGTTCTGCACATGCATGAATGAACAGAAGAGAGCATCTGTAACGCACACAAACTGACCACACAGAAGAGCCCAACGCCCAGCCGCATCTATCATCTACATCCTGTTAGTGTGCACGCAGAGCCAGACGTGTTTAGTCAGAGGAAACTGTTCACAGAACAATGCAATACATCAGAGCAGAATAACCACAGCTGAGCGTCAGAACGGAAACAATCCCTTAACCTGTCCAGTCTTCTCAGTCTACACGTTCAGATGCAGCGAATGTTGCAGCTCAGCCTCAGAGCGTGTTTATGACCATATCAAGGCTGTTTGCTGGACATCATTGAACAGCTTGAACATGAATCTGGTGTTTTCGAGGTTTGAACATCTCTTATATTTTGAATAAAAGCTCTTGAAACTGCTGGGGAATGTAACTGTGTTGCTTTCATCATGATTTATCTCACTAAATAGGCAATAATAATTAACTATTAAAATGTTTATTTTGCATGAAATTAAATAAATATTATTTTAAGATGAACGATGACATTTAAAATGCAAATAAATGACATTTAAAAGAGGAAATTACAGTAATTAAATGTTGAGCTTGGGTCAAACATGCCATCAAAAGTTTGTTTAAAATTACTGTAATATAATACTGTACTATACTGTACTATACTGCACTTCACTACAGTACTACTATTCTGTACTAGATACTTTATACTGTACTGTACAAGAACCCACTACTATACTACTGTTCTGTTCTATACTCTATAATATGCTCAACACTATACTATACTTTAGAACAGTGATGCCCAACCTCTAGGCCGTGGACCAATACCTGTCCGTGGATTAATTGGTACCGAGCTGCACAATAAATCATTAATTATTTCCATTTTATTTATGATCTGAGTCTGAAAAATCTTTTATTTTGAGAAATGACTGTATTCTCTCAGTTACATCTTGGTCAGTCGAGCACCAGAATTGAACACACAATCTAGCAAAATAATTAAGAAACAAATGTCTTTGGAAAGTTTCATTGCGAATGGGAAAAGGCCCAGTGAAGGACCCAGGAACTGCCAAGGAATGGACCCACAACCCATTTTCATTTCAGCGCGCAAGTTCATTTTTTCCAGTGGAGGCATTGGGAGTGACGTGCTCGCGTTTTCCAGGCAACCCTAGTTCAAAACATCTCAACTTTTTCAGAATGCCACGAGCGCACCGCAAGTCACGTGATAAGAACTGACCAATCAGCTTCATACTTTATATGGAACATACATATTCTGGTAGACTAACTACCTCAGACAAACACAGAACTCCCAAACACTGCTTTTTAATTTTCCCCATAAATAAAACTTGTATTAAAGCTGCAGCAGTGTTTTGTCATCTATGAGAAAATGGTCGCCTAGCAATCTACATACACCCACCCCCCGGGTCGCGGTAAAATTATCATTTATTTTGTCCTCGCAACGGCATTAAAGTGTGTGTCCCAGGATTGGAGCCTTTTCTACACCTTCACATCAGACGAGGGGAGAAAATTCCCTGTGCACTTGCGAAAAGTCGCACGCCAGGTCGGATGTTTGCTTAAACCAAGATCACACTGGATAAAAGGCTGGCCGCACCGGTGCTGCTTTCTCAGATATCGCTCTCATGTCTTCCCTGTGAGCGCCAGAGAGTTGTGTTTTTGCAAACCAAGCCTCCCCGAAGCCCCGATTAACATGAGGGAGCGACTTCAATCAAATCCCGAAGGTGCATCAGTGAACCGGCTGTCCTGACCCCGACCGGATCCACATTCCCACAGTTTGCTTTCGGCTCTGTCATACACGCCATGGTGTGAATCATTTATTTGACCCAAATTTGCACATTCTTTGGGGAGACGCTGCTCTGGGTGACCTCTAAGGCATTTTAGTAAAGTTCACACAGGTCATGGAGGTTCTGGAATATCATCGAACTTTAAAATGTCTATTATTGCAGACATTGAAAGGCAATTTTGGTCCAGGTAATTGGACTGAGGATGGAATGATTAGAACAAGGGGTGCTTTACATTTATTCATTTATTCATTTTCTTTTCAGCTTAGTCTTTTTATTAATCAGGGGTCGCCACAGCGGAAGGAACCACCAACTATTCCAGCATATGGGCGTCGCTTTAGCCCTCCTATATTTATTTATATCTATTCAGCCCTCCTAAAAGTTATAATAATATACATGTAAAGAGCTTTGGCTTCAAAATCAGCACTTCAAAATCTTCAAATATAATGTTGTAATAAGATTAAATTCTGTACTGAGTATTAAAATTGTGTGATATTATATTTGTGCAATTTTGTGCAACAATTAATATTAAATGATATTATTATAATTGTGTACGCCCAACAGCAGCATGTCTTCATTAGATCTGATGACAATTCTACGTTTTAGTGGGTGAAAATCAGTGATAATCTTGTTTTGGGAAACATATTAGAGATTTATTGGAACACCGCTGTTTGTTTCCCTGTAGAGTTTCCCTCATACTGATGTAGTTTCCAGACACAAGTGTTCAGAGTTACCTACCTCTGAGCAACGTTCTTTAAACCGGCCAACACAAACCAAACTCCAGCATCTCCGAGCGAGAGACATTGAACTGGACTAATGCAACACAGGAACCATCCTCAGGACTCTCACACTGGAGCCAAATATAACCAGATCGAGCTTTGTTGTCTTAGCAAGTGCTTTGCTTTAAACAAACTGCAGAAATGATTGCTCTTCTCTGTGACTGCCTTTGATAAACTGCTGGTGAGTTTAAACTTGTGTGCAGAAATGCTGCAAATTCCAAACGTAATGAAAACACGTGTTTTATAACATGCTATTTCTTGATCAGGTTGTCACTCGGTATGTTTCCATCCAAAAATGCAAATAAATATGCAATATGGCATAAATCATCAGTGAATAGATGAGCGTGTCCATCAGTGCTGCACAGTAGAGCATCACCTCCTCAGCTCCTGCTGCTCCTGCACAGATATCACTGACAGAAGTGGAGTTTGGGATTCTCCACTGGGGTCTTTGTTCTCCTCTAATAAATGAGCTGCGCCTCAGAACACCAAGACGAGATCCAATGAACGTGGTGAACACGGTGGCTTCTGGAGGCGTGAGACGGGAGCGCAGACAGATGTTCAAGACAGTTCTGGAGGGAATAATAATAGAAGAAGAAGAATACTGAAGCACTGTGATGACGAACTGACGGAGGACTGAGGCCTTTTACTATCAGCACAACAACACTTCATATCTGCTGGAAACATGGAGATCTGCAGACCAACATTCCTCCAACTACATGTTAAATGCACTGGAGAAATGCACTGGACTGGAGAAAGCTGAGGCCTAGCCCAGTGGTAATGGAAGCACTATGGGTGGATGTTATGCCATCATATGTTACTTCAGTATATTTGAAATAGATTTAGGTTCTATTGTTCAGTTATTTTATTCCCCCACAAAAAATGAAGGAATAATAATAAAGCTGTACAACCCCTTTAACTCCATACTAGCACTTAATTCTCTGAGCACACACAGTTGCTTTGTATAATCAGCAGTTGTTGTGTGTGTTGCCTCTTGTTAAATCACTGAATGCCTCCTCAATTGTAAGTCACTATGGACAAAAGAGCCTGCTAAATAACTGTTATATCTGTGATGGGAAATGAAGAAATGAGGATCCAAATGCAGTCCAGTGGCTTTGAGTACAGATAAACAGGATTTATAAAGCAGTGAAAATACTTACTTACACCCAGGGCCGTTTATATTGAAGTTGATATTTAGCTGCACCATATTGGTGTTTCGTAACATCTCATTTTTATGAGGTGGGTCGTTAGCCCAACCCTCAACCCTCAACCTGGAGGACCAAGACATACACACATACACTACGGAAAGGCAAACTCCACACAGAAACACCAACTGACCCAGCCGGGACTCGAACCAGCGACCTTCTTGCTGTGAGGGGAAAAACATAACAAACAAAAACAAGCGAAAGGATAACAAAACCAAACCTGGCCACACGCAGACATCACGGGGGTAACTAAGAAAACTACTGACAACGAAGAGCTAACAGAACAGGGTATAAATACACAAATAAACAAGCTGACGAGGGGGTGGAGATAATTAATAACCAAGACGACTAATCAAGAAAACAGAACTAATGTGAGGGGGCGTGACATGAATGAACAAAACTTAACCCACACTGCACTTTTCATCCCATAGACTTCCATTCATACGCATGCAAATGTGGCAGAACAGAAACGCAAGCTCATGCGACACGCTCCGCATTTCACTGCGTTCCAAAGTTCAAGCTTGGCGAACTCTGACCAGTGAAAACGCATCACATGACTGCATGAGACCAATAGAATATCAAAACGTGACCTGTCTGTACAGATATGTAACATATGGAGCGATCGCTCACTTCATCAACGTTGTTTTTATCCCTTTTCACAGAGCAGTAGGACAGAATTTCACAAGCACAAACTCTAGAGTGACCGCAGCTTTAAACAGAAACACAGACGGGGTTACAATGACTAAATGTAAATGTACAAATCAACTGATCTGAGAGTTGCTGTTCAGTTAGACTGCAACAAACCCAACATCCTTTTCTCTCCCAGCAATTTTGGATTCACAGGTTTACCTTTAATTGTTTCAATCCCACACTTACACCCCTTCTAGCTGGAGGACATCGCAGAGTAAATCAAGCAGGTTTGTGTCCATGCAGCTGGGAGCTCTCAGAGCCCATTTTGCAGGCTGATGTCCTGGTGTGCAGCCTGAGGGAGTCAGTACATCAGCAGGTATTGAGTTAGATCGATGCCCGTATGCTGATGCCATGCCAACCTCAGAAACTCCAGATGCCAACATCTCCAGGAGTCTGAGAGACCCTTCTGTGAGACGGCCAAACACTGCTAACGGCTAACATCACATGTCTGAAAATAAATCAGATAGGCTCACTGCTCAACATCCTTCACATCTTTTAAATCTTATTTTTATTGTTCAAGAGCATCTCAACATTAATGGGCTGGTCAATCAGCGAGCTCTTTTCAATATATTGTACCTCTATTCTACACTGCTGTTTCTGTTCTCCGAAAACAGTCTGTTGACTTCCTGGTTTCTGTGAAGCCCTTCCCTCCCTCAAAAACTGATTAGTTGATTACCATCTAATGCATATTGAAGAGGGTGGGGTTTATGCAACATCAAGGAGAAGTTCAGTGTAGAGCCAACCAGCCATTTGTTATAGGTCTTAATGCAAATGCTACAAAAGCAAATATCTGCGTTTGCATTGACATCTGAGATGTTGTTCACACTCAAACATTACACACTAATTCTAATTCCATTTAAAAACCCTACATCAGAATTGAATCATCAATAGCTAGCAATTAACTATCAATACCTAAATTCAGCAATTTAAAAATGTTTCTTTGAAGAGTACGAGCTTAAAAGAGAAGTGGGAAATCCTGACCACTGTATATGAATGCATGAAACTGAGGGGCAGGAGATGGTCTAAGGGGGAGACCTGAGATCAGAACTAGCTAAAGTCAAATCATAATCAAGTGACCTTAAGGGTAAAGTAGTGCACAACACATACCACACAGAGTCCTCTATGGGACCAGTCAGATTCCACTGGACTCACAACATTGTAAATGTGCCATTTAAACAACTCGATGAAGGACGTGAAAATGATAACTGGACTGAAAAAGGCAGAAACACTTGGGTCATATGTCACTGGGTGTATGATAAAACCCAGAAATTGATACTAAAAACAGAACTAAAATGGCAAAATATCTAAGAGTTTATCTGGGCGGCGCAGTGGGTAGGTCGCTGGTTCAAGTCTCGGCTGGGTCAGTTGGTGTTTCTGTGTGGAGTTTGCATGTTCTCCCCGTGTTGGTGTGGGTTTACTCTGGGTGCTCCGGTTTCCCTCACAGTCCAAACACAAGCACTATAGGGGAATTGGGTAATCTAAATCGTCCGTATAGTGTTTGTGTGTATGTCCTGGTCCTTCAGGTTGAGGGTTGAGCGTTGTGCTAACGACGCATTATCTAAAAATAACCAATTATGGCACCAATATGGTGCGACCAAATGTCAACTACAATATAAACAGCCCTGAGAGTGAGTGAGTAAAGCATTTATCTGCTTGTGTCAAAGTGTATGATTATATGCATATTCTGCTGTCTACAAGCTTGAGATTTTGTTTAACAGTGTAACCTCGCCCAACCTAAGACTCTAAGTAAATGCTCTCGAACCTTCTGGCTCCCTAAAATATGAAACATTCATGAGTTGGTATTCTCAATAAATCATCCTGCTTGCTGGTATTCTGTCTCCAGTCGTGTTGGCTAAAGAAGGTTGCCCTTGACAAGTGTGTTATATTCCAATATTCCAAGCAATCAACTGAGCAGTATCTTCAGCATTGATGAATTCTGAATCCTGTCAGATGATTGGGTAATGCGGCACAGTCTGTTTCAAGAACAAGCTTGGCTTTAAACCAAGAAAACCTCCTTTTCTATCCAGCTGCCACACATTTCAAATCATTCCAATGGCTTCAGTTCTTCAGTTCAGATTTATAAAGCTGTGTAGTCACTGTCCTGTCTTCTGCAGTTATTAATTATGACAGAGTTCTTCTTTAGTAACATGACTTCATATGTATGGGGCGGCACAGTGGCTAAGTCTGCAAGAAGTCCCAGTAAAAAAGCAGTTATTTAATAAAAGCAGCTATAGTACACAGAACAAAATATGGTACAGAGATTGAACTAAAGTGTAGTTATTTTATTTAGGCCTGTTTATTTATTTATTGGCAAAAGAATAGGCATATTCATAAAATAGAAAAGCTTGATGTAAGTGAACACAAGACAATGACACAATCACTGAACATGCAAAGGTGAAAGACTTCAGAACTGGACGGCACCAATGCGCTCAGCTCATCTTAGGTTTACTCACAGTAAGCCATATCTGACTGTAGTTATGCAGATAGACCACTATATATACGTTTGTTTTGATAGTTCAGGTGCAAGGAGAACAGATCGCACGCTGTCTGAAGGAACTGAAATCATGCTGGTATTATGTGACTCACCCTAGTTGTTTGTTCCAAGTCGTGTTTTAATTGCTGAGGTACATTGAAAATAACATGGTTGGGTAAAAAACTGTTCTGACGATGTGTGGGATTGAAAATGTATGTGGAAAAAATATTCTACCTTCTACCATGCAACAACAACTACAGCCGTTACAAGCACAACAACTAAGATGTTTTTATGTGTTAAATCAGAGTGCACATACACTGAGGAACATTGAGGAACTTAAATATGAGGCTGCATTTACACTGCGCTGTTCAAGTGACTCAATTACGATGTTTTTCTCTCATGTGGCACAGATCAGATATGGTCCATGTACATGTAAGCAGGATCAAATCACATGGATTCAGAGTTACTCAAATCAGATTCAGGCCTTGTTCATATGTGGAAATGTATCCGATATGAATCAGATCTGTGCTCTGTGTCTGCAGTGTCAGCAGGTAGATCAGATTTTCACCTGTCAATCTGACTCGCATCATTAAAAACCATAGCGCCAAGACGTCAAGCCTGACACTTTCATTCAGAATAGACTTCAGCAGAGTCCCAAACCTTAAATCTCACACACGAGGACTAAAAAAGCTTTTATATTGTCATATAGCACAGTTATTTAAGTATGTTAACGAGAGAAAGAGAGAGCGCAATGTCCGCCACTCAACCAATATAAACTAATATAATACTAGTGCATACATCACGCGCATAAATCATGCCCTGGACATGACATTAAGATGCCTAAAGGCTTAAAAAAGCCCCTATATCAAGAAAAGATGGACAAATGAGAACCTTCCTGTCATAAACTATAGTAAAACAGCTTGTCAAACCTGCGAACAGATGCGGTGGCGCAGTAGGTAATGCTGTCGCCTCACAGCAAGAAGGTCGCTGGTTTGAGTCTCGGCTGGGTCAGTTGGTGTTTCTGTGTGCATGTTCTCTGCGTTCGCGTGGGTTTCCTTCGGGTGCTCCGGTTTCCTCCCACAGTCCAAACACATGCGGTACAGGTGAATTGGGAAGGCTAAATTGTCCGTAGTGTATGAGTGTGTGTATGGATGTTTCCCAGAGTTGGGTTGCAGCTGGAAGGGCATCCGCTGCGTAAAACATATGCTGAATAAATTGGCGGTTCATTCTGCTGTGGTAACTTACCAAAGTAATCCTGACTGAAATCTGCTTAATATCTCCTAACACCTTTAATATCACATTTGGATGTGTTGCCCAAGAAACATTCCACTGGCTCTATCTAACTACACTTCAGGTAATTCCACTAACCCTAACTCAACAGTCTGCTAGCCCTCTACTAACCCTCTGATGCACAGTTGCACAGACTATCATGATAGAGCCCAACCTCAGAGTTCAGTGATTCTGATCGTCGAACACTTGGTCTTTCTCCTCTAAACATTCATTGCACACAGATGTCTTCAAAGCAGAGGCTGCATACATTCAGATATAAGAGTGCCTTGTTCGGGATCAAAAGATTTCTAATTGCTGGCCCTCGTTCCTGGCTCAGGGTGGGTTAAATGATGCGGATCTGCTACGTAATGTCTGTAATATCCTCAGTGAACCCACTTTTTTGGCCATCATTGTTTAAAGTCGAAAGCTTGGATATGCCAGCTTGGCCACTTTCATCAGTGGTTCCACGTGCGCAATAACACTCAACAATTCTTTTCGATCCAGTCATCCTCCAGAACTCGCCATCCCAGCATCTGTACGAGGTCTGAGAAGGTGGCAGATGGGAAATATGACCTGCATGAACTGTGCCAGCCCGTAATGGTTTTACTCTGTAAACATTTGAAACTCTTTACCACCTCATATGACTCCCCACACACTGTGGAAGATGTAGGAGAAAACCTAATAAATGGCTTCAGAGCCACATGTGTTTTCAGTTCACTTCTCATTTCATTCTTTTTGTTTCTGATCAGCGACACACAGACCGGTGTTAATATATATACACGTGTTATTTCAGACTCACTCTACCAGCATTTTAAATGCTTTATGCTATTAACTAGAGCAAGCTGTGATCATTAATCATTTCCCATTGTTAACCTGCATTACACTTCCTCAAGTCAAGCATGTGTAATATTTGGGTTCTAGTATTTAAGGGTGAATGCTTTCGCTCAAAATGTTTTGTTTTGTAGTTCACGTCTCTTGTTTTTGTTGGATTAGCCAGGAAATATCCATTTAATTAGGTCACGTGGTCTATTGCAGCTCTCCCTTGCATTGTAAACAACACATTGAATGAAATAATTGGGAATATCCTAATGGCTTGAATCACATTTTAACACCCTGCTTGACTAGCCGTGTGCTCAAAGCCACCTGTGACCCTAAAGGCTATTTAAATGAGCTAAGATACAAATTGGTAACACACGAGCAGCCTCATAAAAATGATTTTACAAGGCTGCAAAGATATGGGCATGTAGCGGGCCCGTTCAGACAGCTGCTGAGACGGGAGGGGTAAGAGTACAGAAGAGAAAAAAGAGAGAGGAAGATGGGCAGATGCATGAACTCATGAAATTATAGACCCGTGGGGAGAATCCCAAAGCGTTTCATTTGGCTTGTGAAACATATCAGAGTACAATTCACAATACATGTGCAGCTTTTACTAGTTATTAGAACAATATATAAGGTCCGTCGTCACAGAAAGCATATATCAAGATTCAGTTTATGTGGCGTTTACGTGGAGTTATGCAGTTTTGTGTAGTTTACGCATATAAGTCCTAATATTCAGTATGTCACTGCTTTTATTTATACCTATAACATATCTCTTCTGTATGTTCATAACTATCTTCAGACTCAAATGAAGATATTTTGAAGTAAATCTGAGATCTCCTCATCCTCCATAGACATCAAGAGTCCAGAGAAGACCAAAATCATCCTCGAATACTCCACGTGATTCAGCTGTAATCAGACCACGCTCAGACAACACTTCTGTGTGCTGAAATAACTGTACAACTTTGCTCGCCTTTGTCTCCTGCATCAGCTCAGGTGTGTGTTTACTATCGGCAATAAGAAATAAAACAATTAGAGTCAGCAGCCGACTCACTAGCATCATACAACGTGTACAATACACACACCCTGATCTGATGCTAAAGACATAAGCACCGTTCACACATCGAGCAGCACACAGAGACAAGTGAACATTTGTTTCAATGGAGAGCTTATGACTTTCAGTGAGCTCAAACTATGCTACACTCTCAGAAATAAAGGTACGCGAGCTGTCACTAGGGGGGTACCTTTTTAAAAGGTACAAATTTATAGCTAAAAGGGCTATATTAATACCTCAAGGGTGCATATTAGTACCTAAAAAGTACAAAAGTGTTCCCCTTAAAATTTGTAGGTACTAATATATACCTTTGAGGTACCAATATGGACCCTTCAAGTACAAATTTGTACGTTTTGAAAAGGTACCACCCGAGTGACAGCTCGCGTACCTTTATTTCTGAGTGTGTAGTGACTGCAGCCATTGGCGAGCGGATGAGCACTGCAAAAACTTGTTTGTCTTGATTCTAATCCATTTGTCTAAAAATCTTCACATTAAAAAGCATTTTCCAGACAAGAAAAAAATCTTGGTTTTCATTCACTGACAATGCTTATGCACCGATTTATGTGTGAAATATACGTACAGACATTTTCACAAATAAATCAAGATTCATCAAAAACTTTTACACTAAAATGTATTGAAGAAAAGCATTTTTTGCAGCGTAACGCTTCTTCTGTCTACAAGTGGAAATGTTCAACAGCTCTGATGGAAATCGAGAGTGTTTAGTAGTCGCTGGAATAGGAGACCACCTAAAAAGACATTAAAGGTCGTAGAGCGAGGATGTACCTTCTCAAGTGTTCTGCGGAAACATTCTTTCCACCTGTGCTAATGCGTTCCTGTTTGCTACGGCCAGAGCAAACCATCATTTGTTCACTTTATTTGTTTCTAGACTTGTTTAATATTGGTCAACTGGCTGGAGAGAGTTTAACATGTCTGTGTGGTAAATCTACAGACTGACTTGTACATAGAAAACAACTCTAGTGTCTATTGCCAGCATCATCTAAACAGAACGAGCTCCACAACGCTCAAATGTTCGCCTGAAATGGACGCTTTTAAAATGTCAGAACCGATTGGTATCGAATTCCAGTATCGAGTCAATAGTTTACACCTAAACAATTGGCATACTGGGCTATTCATCATGAACTGGACTGTTTATATGAATAGCTGTTAATGTTTTCTCTTCTTTTGGACATCTCTTCAGTCTTCTGTCACTCTGGACAAGAATAAAAATCTCCATTTATTCTGCGCAGGTCATCAGGCTTCAGTGACACACTTTAGTTCCTCAGCAATTCATTCCTTCAATGAGAAAAAAAGCCTCTGTCAAGTCTTTGTCAATTACTCTAAAAGTTCAGCAAGAGGGCTATTGCATCTGTTCTCCCTGCTCCAAACTCAGGTTTGAAGAGTCAACTCACGCTCATTCTTATAACCTTGCAGAACGTAATTCAAAGATAAAGTCAAATGTAAATACAATTGTTAAGTTAGTCATCCTGTCGGAAACAGTAGATTGGAAAAAGAGATGTTAAGTACAATAAACTCTGAGTCGGCTGAATTGATTTGTGGCCCTTTAGGATAAACAGATCATTTCCCACATGCCTCAGACTGTATTCCATCAGCTATTTGAGTTGGTTAAGGAAATACACAGCTCAACCTGCTTTCTGTAAGATAAATATTTCAATTCTCTTCGACGATCACGTTTCTGAAAATACAGATGATGTCTTTGCTGTAATGGAGACATTATGGATAATAATAGGAGACGTTACGCTAATAGAGACATTAAGGAGACTGTTATTACATGCTGCCAGGAGATATTGAATTCTGATAGCTATTCATTTATGGAATTTACTCTTACAACAGATCACTGGTGGAGGAACTCATCTAACTCTGCATAAGCTTTTTAATCTGACAAATAAATATAAAGAATAAACCGTTTACTTCACATTAATGTGCTTTTAATGAACGCAAACTTAGCAGAGAATGCTCAGCTCCTATACTAGAAGACGAGGCTTCACACCTCCTTTCAGTGTTGGGGCAATGCATTACTATATTAACGCAAGATAATTAATAATGGTACTTTTCAAAGTAATGAGTATAGTTACACACTCAGGAGCGCTCAAACAACAAGAACGTGGTACAAAACATGAAAATAAATCTGCGCCAGGCTGAACACAGCAAAAATAATCAGGTGGCTCCACATTGCTCGGGGTGTATGACAGGATGCATCGTGTTCACAGAATCCTCTCCTAAAAGCTCAGAGCTGAACTATGTACTTCATGCTGTTTCTCATGAGGCAGTGAGAGTGCTCTTCTGTTTGCTGTGCTTTATTTGGATGCTCGTCACGCTCTGATTTGTTTGGGACATCGGTGGGTCGTTAAAGCAGGACCAGGCTGAGCATTGTACAGCTTCTGATGACAGCAGATTTGGACGCTGAACACCGGCCGCATGTGTTCATCTAACAGCTTTTATGCTGGAAAAGTCCTGGATTGAGGATCTTGATGTCCAAGACAAACACTTGACGGATGAAGCATGAACTGCTGGTTTCTGACATTGCACCGTGAGCGTTGTGGACGTTTCTTTCATTCAAATCATTCCCAATACATGTGTTGTTTTCCTTGTCAAAGCTTGCCTTTACTGCATGCCAGCAATGATGAAGGATGATCTCTGCTCGTAGTTTTGTGCATGTGTTTTCAGACAGGGGAGCCGTGGCCTAATGATTAGAGAGTTGAACTTGGGATCCAAAGGTCGGAAGTTTGAGTCTCACACCAGCAGGGAGATGGAGATGGAGCTCCTGCCGTTCCTCATTTTCACTATGATCAAAATCATCTGATCGTCATTCGTTTGGGGAAATAGAAAATGAATGAATGAGTAAATCAACAAATAAACCAGACTATAATGTGGATTAGCTCATAAATTCACGGTTAAAATCATCCGCTAAGTTATTGGAGTGCCATTGTTGAGTCTGAGGCTGATAAACCTGGTTTAAAATAACATTATTTTACTTCCACAACACTTGTTGGCATATTATTTAGCTTATACACATATTTCAGCATGTGTGGCATTATTCATTCATTCATTTTCCTTCGGCTTAGTCCCTTTATTAATCAGGGGTCATTAATAAAGAGGATGCCCTTCCAGCTGCAACCCAGTACTGCGAAACACCCATACACACTCACTCTATGGACAGTTTAGTTGACCAATTCCCCTATAGCGCATGTGTTTGGACTGTGGAGGAAACCAGAGAACCCAGAGGAAATCCACACCAACACGGGGAGAACATGCAAACTCCACACAGAAACACACACTGACCCAGCTGGGATTTTCAAATCTTGCTGTGAGGTGATAATGGTAACCATTGAGTCACTGTGTCGCCCCCTATGTGTGGCATTAAACAGTGTAAAAACCACTGGTGTATGGACAGCATGTTCCTTCTCTAATCTCAAACATTTGGGCTCAAGCCAGTTTATCAATAAACCAGTTTTGGGAAAGTAGCTCATACACAAACAATTCACATTTACTCTCTCTCTCTCTCTCTGCTCTGTCTAATCGATAACTGCACTGCAGCACATCTGCTGTAATCCTGAAAGACTCTGTGGAATTACTGATGAAGGATCGGCTCTTGATAAGTGGTTGTATAGTTGGTAAGGAGCTGTTGGCATCACTGCCCTTTGGTGTGCTTTTCAGTAATTCCCCTTCTCCTTATATGCGCTGTTTTAATTATGACTTTACCTTGTGATGATGCTGTAACAGGGATGTGACGCTGACAGCGTACTGAGGATCCTTATGCAGGTCTTTATTGAAAGGATGGTCAAGCGAGCAGTGGTCGAAACAGGAACAAACAGATGTATGTGGGTAATCCAGAGTCGTGGTCGTAATAGCAGGCAAGTGGTCAAAAGGCAGGCGGCATACAGGGATAATCTGTCCGAAAGGCAGCATCAGCTGTGAAAGTCTAATCAGAGGAGATTTGGAGCAGGTGTGTGTGAGTGTTGCATGACTGGATATGTAGTCCATAACATGGCGGATTTGTAGTTTGTGTGAATGTGAGTGTTTACCAGCGATCTCTGGTGGTTAAATCGCTGGTGATCATGACAGATGCACTGTAACTTTTAAAAGTTAGTAAACCTGCTGCATTTAAAGCAATTAGTTGACAAAGTGAGTAAACCCGTTGCTTTTAAAGATCAGCTGACTTCACTTAAAGTGAGTAAAAGTTCTGTTGAAGTCAGTTTATTCATGACCGTTTGCGTTATATTATTATTAGTAATATTTAGTGTACGCATATGTATATTTGTTTACATTTCTTGTCTAGATTTGTTCACCTGTCAGGTCACCAAAAGATGCATATAAATAGGAAGTGTGTTTGGATATAACTCTGGTGGTTATTGTTCAATTATTAGTTTGCTAAAAGTAAAGAGGCTGAATGGAGGAGGCTCGTTCTTTATCCTCGTGCTGCTGCAGATGCTCTGTTTAACTGTTTTCTCTCTAGTGAAGTGTTCAGTTTTTACACTTACAAAGTTCAACATGTAAATAGCAAATGAGCCATGGAGCAACACAACAGACTCTTAAAGGGAATGAGAGATGAGACTCTGATTGGTTTAATGCATGTTATGCTCAAAACAGACCCAGAACTGATTAAGAGAATAAGCTCAACCCTGTTAGACCATGTGCCGGGGCATTTAAAATAGTAAAAGTGGATTCAGACATGCCCTTAATGCTTTTGCACCATCTGCTTTAGACAATCTGTAGTGCTAATTTTGTTCGCAGCATGCATCAAAAATAAAACCAGATTTTTTTTCTTGACACATCCCCATGGTGGTTTGGTGATTCTGCGCTCCTATTGGCTCTCGGGTTGCTGCTCATCAGCTGAATCTGCCAGAACTTCATCTGAGGGAAAACCTGATCACAGTGGCCATTAATCTGCTGTCTGTAAACCAAACCAACAATCAAGATGTAAATCAAGGACCACAGATTTTTACAGGAATCTTCCAGGATTTCCCAAATTTGTCTTAAATGACCAAATCATGGATGAAGCCACACAGTGTGAGCAGAGCTTTAGAGAAAAGCTGTATAAACATGTGTACGTCTCCGGCTACACCACTGGCCATAACTGAACTGATGGTGAAAAAGTGCTGCTGCTTCGATATAGAAACCAAAGGTTAATATCTGACCGAAGCCCATTCCACTTATTCCTTGTAATTGATAACACGAGTCAGAAACAGTTATAGATTTTCATGAAATAGGGATCTTGTGTGACAGGAACAGCCAGCATTTGTCTCTTATCAGTCTTCAGACTGCAGCTCATATTGGCCCAAAAGGTCTCTGCACATTAGCATGAGATATACCAACCCTATCTCACACATCATATAGTCAGGAAATTTAGTCTGTTGATTCGTGTTCACGGACACACATTTTCTCTTTTGTGTTCCTCAAAATGACTGTTAATTTGATGTATGTATTGTTTATTGTTTGCAATATATTTCATACCAACACATTCCTAGCAGTCAAAATGCTTTTATTTACACTCCACTACAAGTACAGGTACAGACGCAATTCATTCAAAGCACATGAATGAGTCTTCTGAGGCAGAGTGATCGCCATCTTCATCATGTCTGTGAAGAATTAAATATTGCCACCGGGAAAACTGTTATGTCAGTTTTGTTTGTCAATGCCTATTCGCATTTGGACCCTGTATGTTTCATTAATTATATTCATGCTAATTGTGTGAGAGAAAACCCAATCATCTTCAGCTAATAACAGCTTACAAATGACTCTAATTGTTGAATAAAGACATCATTTTGCTTCAGAGGATTTATAATTCAACACAACTTGTTGTTCTGCATTTTATGGTCAGTTTTTGGCATTTTTGGACACTACGTTTATTTGTCTGCTGTTATGTTGTTGAGAAGGTGCTCCATAATATTTAGAGTTAGGAGATACAAAGGATAATCAATAATAATCATGTTGAGGAACACTAGAAAGGGGGAAATTCATGTCTGTGAACACAAATCGATGTTCTTCAATTGTGTGACTATACAACGAACTGCCGTAAGACTGGTGTGCACAAACAGTGCTGTCAGTAAAACATCACGAGCTGTGGACAGACTGGAAGCGCGTGCTGAAATCTTGACCTCCGCTTTGATATGAAGCCTGTTTTCTGGACCTGACTGGAGCTCCAGACGCTTGTGCGGACCACGTGGACAGACTTCTGCTGCTGATAAGCCTGGCTTTAGTGCAGTTGACATAACTCTCCTGGCCGAACACAACTCGGCCGATGCCTTCGCTCTTACTCATCCTGTTATCATGCGAGAGCAGCGGCTGCTTTCTGTCTGGCCAAATCAGACTTTTGTCTGTTCCTGTTTTGCCAAAAGGCCTGGGGTAGGAACATCAGTCTAAAGAACATCAGATGAGATGAAACAAGCCAGGAGAAGGACACGTGGCCCTAAAATAGCCCACTGTTGACCACTGAAACTCTTTAATCTCACCAGGGTCATTCATATACGAAGACAAAGTATGTATTTTAGATTTACTTCACATCACTGTACTGAGCAGAGTTGCATTTAGGCCTAATTAAAATTGTACACCTTAGCCCTACTCCTTCCCACTTGATTCACATATTCACGTAAACCAATCCTCTATTGGTTGAAGGTGTAGGGGTAAAGGGAAGTGCCAGATAACCCTTCAAATTATGTTTTAGTAGTACCAAACCATGAAGCTGTATGAGAATACAAAACATTACTGAATACACCAGCTACAGCGGTAACATGGCTGTCCGGTAAGCAAGGAAACCCACAAATGTTTGGATTTTGATGTGGGTCACTTGGCAGAATACGGTCAGAAACATCTGTCAGCATGTCTGGTGTAATGTTAATGTTGCTTACCTGTGGTTACATCTATGAGTATGAGCAGTGTGTAAATACAGTGCAGTTTAGTGCATCTTGATCCACCAGTTGTGTGTTCTGTATGAAACAGGGACGCCTGAGGACATCCGGAGGCTAGTATGTGTATGAGCTGTATTTTCTAAATGTTAGAGTTCTTGTGCCTTCTGTAATGAGTACTGCAGATGACATTTAATGTGACGGATGAGCTAACGATGACATATGATGAGGTGTACGGCTGTATAGTAGTCATGTCTTATTTCTTAGGGGAATATCTCCATCCCTACACCTAATACACCACATAACCTGTTTCCAAGGGGAAGGTGTAAGAGTATAAGTATAAAACAGAATTGAGATTGAGTCTTATTCTCTTGATTAACAAACAATATGAGGCTCTAAGGTGATGTGCCAAACTTATATTGGAGACTAAACCTTATATTTTATGAAGAAAGTGGTGTTTGCCCTGGCAAAAGTAGATTTTTATGCTTTTATACAATTGATTCGGTTATACTTGCCAATATTGTAGACATTTTTAGTTAATCTATTATTAAGTCGTCTCCCATCATTGCTCTATGAACATATTCAATATTTGATAGTAACCCAAAAAAGCTGCACCAGCCAAGAAGGACCACCGGAGGGCTCTAATTTACACTGTCCTCCTGTGACCGGGGTCAGGCAAGGATCTGCCGATGAACAGGAGATATGTCTGGCCCACAGTTCCCAAATTCACCCTGACCTCCACAGGCCTGAATATTAAATCATGTGAACAGTTCTTCTCATCACAGTCTGATCCTGACAACTTCATTTCGTCCTATATGCTGTAAAACATCAGATTGCCTCTGTGAG
The DNA here is from genome assembly GCF_903798145.1 of Danio aesculapii. Lineage (NCBI taxonomy): Eukaryota > Metazoa > Chordata > Actinopteri > Cypriniformes > Danionidae > Danio > Danio aesculapii. The sequence goes on along the minus strand of NC_079449.1, from coordinate 48,160,316 downwards.
GACTGGCAGATGATGCCTTTCCCTCTGAAATTGCACTTTTTGTCTTGTACAACAGACACAGAGCCTCCTTAGAAAGCTCATTCCACTAGCAGAGCCAGGAAAACAACATGAAACCCATTCTGCGAAACAATCACATGGCACACGTAATCTCAAAGCTCAGACAGTAGAGATCAAACTGCTGGCACGGAGATGCAAGGTCGATAGGATTTGGCTGCTCTAAATATGCAGGGTTTTGGAGCCCTTCAGATAAAGTGCCCTCCCTTATGTGGGATTGAGACTTCTGTGCAGTTTCTGTTATCATATTCAGTATGGCGAAGTTATATTATAGGTGCTTAAAACTGACCTGCCATTAAAAAATCTGGGTCAAAGATTCTCTGGGCTAGTACATATGTAGGATGCGTTGTTAAACTCACACATATCACTTTTAAATTCAGTTTGATTTTCTGTTCAGCAATTATTGACTTTTTCTGCTGCATTCCCTTCGACATGTCAGATGCGATCCAAAACTCTGCTCCCTGACAACAGTCTGATTTGTCCAGTGTGTTTGGAAATTTAGCATTAGAGAGAAGCCATCACAGACACTGTGTTCTCTTGCCAGTGACAGAGACTGGGAGACCACCGAGTTAGACTATAAAACAATGATTAAACTCTGGAAAGTGGAGTTTCATCCCACAGTGAGTCTTAAATGTGGAGCTTCTGCTGCCCGACCAAAGAAGAAGGCAGCTTCACAGAGAGATGATTTCTTCTGAAAGATCACCAGAAACTTCCACAGGCACTTCTGTCATGCAATGCAGAATTCCACATGCTCATCTGCTCTTTGATAGTATATGGATGCTATGGATCTTCCCCACTGCCAGCTCTGAGGTGCTTGGGTCAGTGGTTAATCACTTCTCATCACAAGATCTACAAGATTTCAGCACGCCATCAGTATATGATTAGACACTCTTATCACTTTTCAACTGCTCTTAAGGATCATCTTTACAGTGATAAGGGGATACGGTCTGCTCTGTACCTCTGTGATTAGCATTATCATGTGTGATTAGCATGACTCTGCCACGTTTATGCATTCTGTTATGACTTTACAAGCTTCAGTTTTAAGTAACACCACACAAGATGCTTATTTGAGACATGTTTGAGCTTATTTTACTTGAGACTAGAAAATCCGGGTCTTACCACCAATAGGCTTCTGACACCTCAGGTCTTCACAAGCAGCATGACGGTGGATTCTAGTACTCTATTGTCAAGAAGAATGTGAATCCTGTCTGATTTACACTGAGCACGTCTTCTTTGCTGAGATAATCCATCCACCTCACAGGTGTGGCATAGCAAGGTGCTGGCTAGCATGATTATTGCACAGGTGTGCCTTAGGCTAGCCCAGGGACGGGCAAACTTGGTCCTGTCCAGCGTCCTGCAAAGTTCTGCTCCAACACTAATTTAACACACCTGAACATGTTAATCGCTGTCTTCAAGATCATAGAAATCTCTAGGCATGTGTGTTTGATTAGGGTAGGAGCACCAGGGTAGGACACCAGCTCTGCAGGACTGAGTTTGCCCATCTCTGGGCTGGCCACAATAAAAGCTTTATCACACAGCATAATGCCACAGAATGGGTTTTTCAGTGTGCAGTTGGCAGCTGACTGCAGAAATGTCCACCAGAGCTTTTTAATGTTAATTTGGATACCATAAGCAATCTCTAAAGGTGTTTTAAAGAATTTGGCAGTACATCAAACCGGCCTCACAACTACAGATCATGTGTAGCCACACCAGCCCAGGACCTGTGCATCCAGCATCTTCACCTCCAACATCACCTGAGATCAGCCACCCGGACAGCAACTGCAACAATCAGTTTACAGAACCACAGAGTTTCTGCACAAACCATTTCAGGGAAGCATCTAGAAGGGGTAAAGTCTATATGGGATACAGCTGTGTATACTCACATCAGTATAGAGTAATTTTAGTGAGACTGTACAACAATAATTATTATTATTACATTACTGTGAGTGTTTGGTTTAGGGTTGGAGTAGGGGTAGATGTTAATAAAATACTCTTTAATTTGTAATTTAATAAATAATATAAATAATTCTTGTTAACTTCTAATCACAGCTGTATCCCTTCTAGCAAAAAACCCTATAAAGGCCTTCTCTTCATCTCTTGATGATCCTGGTTTTCACTGCACAGGGTAGATGGCAGACAAAATTGTGAATGGAGTGGCTCATGGTTGTGGAGTTATGGTTTGGGCAACAAACACAGCTGCGTGAATGCACAGACATACAGCCACAAGATTCTGAGGTCCACTGTTGTGCCATTCATCCACGAACATCACCTCATACTGCAGCATGATAATGCAGCACCACATATTGGAGAATCTGTACACAATTCTTGGGAGCTGAAAACACCCTTGTTCTTGCATGGCCAGCATACTCACCAGACATGTTCCCCCACTGAGCATGTTTGGGACGCTCTGGATTGGTGTATACAGCCATGTGTTCCAGTTCCAGCCAATATCCAGCAACTTCCCACAGTCACTGAAGAGGATTTGACCAATATCCACAGGCCACGATCAACAATCTGATCGACTTTATGTGAGGGAGATGTTTATTATTAAATCTAGAAACCTAATAATGAGGTCTGAGTGTCATTTCAGTGTAGGTCGAGAACAGATCAGAGTTGACTTCGATATAAGGTGCTGTGTGGCTGCTATCATTGCTCTTAGACAAACAAATCAGCTGTTTGAGTGCTATTATGGTGTCTAAAATGTTCCACTATATCAAAGTAGAGAGTATTCAACAGAACTGGGGCTTACTATAGCACACACACACACACACACACACACACACACACACACACACACACACACACACACACACACACTCAAACACAAAGGCCTCTGCCAAGAGGTATTGGTTGTCAGTACACTAGGGCTGTGTCCACATCTTTAGAAGAACCTCTAGCGCTGACATCTGTGCAGGGTTTCTCAGTGTACCTTTGCTTCGGTCTTAATGAAACGCATGAGGTGTAATGCATTGGGTCTGTGTGTGCATCTTCAAGTAATGTTTTCCGCTGTTTTCACCTTTTTTTTTTGCTCTACCGAGTGATTATTATTAGAGGAAACTTTTGATTCATCCAACCTAGAGCTGCTATGCTGAATTGTGATGTAATGGGACACATAAAAATGAAACCCAGATGGTCACGTTCCCATCCACTTATTAAAAACGGCATGTGTACTGCATGTTACAAGCATTCAAGCTCTTAAAGTGAAATATAACTTACACAGTTTCTTTAACTGGGCTGCTCAACAGAGCCTCGTAATGTACTACAGTTTCTTCAGAATATTTCAGAATAAAACCAATCGTCAAGAGCAAGCAACACCAGACTGAAGGGTAAAGCTGTAAAAGAGCAGACATAAAAACAATGTTGAACAGGCTGCCTCTGGCAATCACACACAAAGCTCTTGTTGTGGAGCGGTACTTGTGGTAACTGGCATTTGTCAGTGTTGCTCTGGTCCGTCTGGTTAGTGTTGTGTGTGCTGGCACAGGAACTCCTCATAATGGGAACGAGGGCATTTGGGATCGATCCAGGAGAACGGCTTCAAGACTAAACTCATTCCTTCAAATCAAACAACCACTGGTGGTTTCAGCTCAATATTTGCACCAACAAGGTGATTCTGTTGCTGTGGGTCTAAATAACAGTTATGAAATGGTGCACATAGTGTCTAATGGCAAACAATAAGCGATGTTGAATGAATGTGTCGTTTGTAGTAAGCAGCAGAGATGTGTTTGTTGAATATCAGCATTTTTGTTTGACGCAGTGGAGAATATTTGCAGCCTTATCCAGGCACCACACATGAAGGGCGACGGGAAGGTTCGGAAAAATGTAGATTCTTTGTTCACAAGCCTTGGTCATGGCTGGTCAGATTTCATCTTGGCTGCCTCATTACACTGTCATAAGCCAAAGGGTTCACCCAGATCCTTTCTGAATCACCAATGATGTCGTAACACTTGAGGCCGTGGTACAAATCCCAAACACAGCAACAGTATGTGGTATAGCCATGGTCAGTGAGTGGACTTTAAATAAATCACATTCCTGTTCATTCCAGCCATTGTGCATGCCATGACAATTACAAAATGAAATGTAAAGTAATTCCATATATGTACTTTCATTTGATCATGTTAGCCTGTTTATTTATACTGTTCTTCTTTTAGCTTTGTCTCTACAATGTGCGTACACATGATGCAGGTACACACATTTTCCTGCATGTTTTAGTTCATCAATCTGTATCTTCTTTGATATACTAGTGAAAATGCTTGAGAAATTAGTTTAAGATCAGAACATGTGCATTTAAATGACGTGGTCTGTGGCACATGCTTTATTATTGTGGTGCTAATAAACATTTGCACTGAAGGGACAGCGCTTCCTTTTAGATAGCTAGCTATAAATCAAGATTGTGAGATGCTGCAGAACACTTTTGCAGGGAATAGCTTGTAGTAATTAACCTACTCACTCCAGGACTACTCAAGATTTACAATGTCCCAGTGAGTTTGTGAAGGAATGATTTAAACATGCATAAACATATACCAGTGTGCATCATGCACATGCTGATAATCTGCTGTTGACCCAGAGTTCATAGACGTCTTTATTCCATTACACTTATTATCCTCATGCCTTTGTAGCTCTGCCAAGGCTGCAGATGTCAGCTCGATCCCAATCTTGGCATAAAGGTTCAGGTGACTGGACGCTGACTGTTAACAGATTCTTGTATCTTAAATATGCGTACATTTATATTGTGACTTGCTTCTGCATCCTCAACACCTACAACCACTGCCAGTGCTGGGACTCAAACCTACGACCTTTCAATGACAAGGCCAGCTAATTAACCATTAGGGCATGTCTGCCCCGAGTCATTGGGTCATTTTCAATCAATTAGCCAAAACATACAAACATGTCATGAGTTGCTTCCAAACACATCTACAAGTAGCCCAACACACTACAAACCCATCAGATCTATAATGCTGTAAGAGAAAGCAATACTGTCGATGATTAGCTCAGCCATCTCATCTGACGAGTCTCATTTGAGTCGGCCGTTCAGCTCAGCTTTCCAGTCTTCTGGTTTTTGAGTTATTTGTTCATTATGTGACAGAACCCACTCAACCATTAGTTCAGTACTGAATTATTAGTTCATCTCCATCCTACAATTCAATTCCTCTTTATTTCTCTAGCGCTTTTACAATGTAGAGTGTGTCAAAGCAGCTTAACATAGAAGTTCTAGTAGATTGAACCCGTGTAAGTCCAGTTTTCAGAGTTGAAAACTCCTACAAATAAAGTCTAAAAACAAACTGTCCAGAAGCTCCTACCATGTTCAGTACTATAGAAAAGAAAATGCACATACCAGTAATAATAATGGTGCATTCATTTCTAAAGAGGATTAGGAATCATTTAATAATTTCTGCATCCAATCCTCCTGTCAGGTAAAGAGACGAACAACTCAAATCTGAGGACCTGAGAGATGAACGTACCATATCATTTTCCGGATCTGACGTCATATGATTGGCTTCTGTGTGTCACATGATGAATGAAACATCCAATAGAAGACTCAAAAAAGGAACTAATCTTCTAAACAATGTGTGAGTGACCAAATCACTCCCTGAGTGGACTCATCTTTCTCCAGTCACATACAAGATTCATTCAAAACGAACGAATCACTCAAGAACGCCCCATCACTAGTACAGGAGAACAACTCGGACCCTAAAACACAACACACAGGGACAACTGCACTAAACAAGATCACGATGTGAAGTGAATTTATGTTCAGAGTTCTGCAGAACCGAAGAAGCAGGAAGCATGGCGTTTCTCTCTCAGTGCTTTTCTCCAGCCGGTCGTCTATATCTATTTCTTGGCCTAAATCAGATCGGTTTGCTCAACAGACTCAGTGTTATGGACTGCCATGGGAGAAGTCTGGCGGCTTCAGGTCAAATCTCATCCTTCCAGTTTCTTTTCTTGATGTCAACGATTGTTTTTGCAGGCTTTACCTCTCCCTGAGGTCGTAATACCTTATGGAGGGTGTCCAGTGTGTATCTGCAGTTGCTTGGCAAATGAGCACCGAAAATGTCTTTATCCAAGTCATATATTTCCTAGAATGATGACTTTACGAGGATACAGGTATTGTTTTCCTCTTATCTGGAGTGCATCAGCTAGCCATTGTTTAATAAACACAGAAATCATTGTGTAGTCTGAAAACCAAAGAAAGGTCGAGACGCTTCCTGTATTTTAGCTTTGGATAGATACCTTTAGGGGCTGTGCTACTTCACTGATTCCCACCGCAGCACTGCTAATATATTCCTGAGGTCAAAGGGCACACAATTCCTCAAATGCAGGCGTACATGTTTTACTCTTCAAATGCTTGCATTTTCATGTAAACTGAAACAGTGTAGTTCAGTTTGTAGTGTTTAAGTTCAGTTCAGTTGAGCTCAGTTCAGTGTGGTTTAATAATCACTACTGAGAGTCCAAACACTGAAGAGCAAATCCAACGATGCGCAGCTCTACAGATCCTGAACCATGCAAGCCAGCGGTGACAGCGGAGAGGGAAAAACTTCACCAATTGACCAAAGTGAAGGAAAAAACCTGGAGAGAAACCAGGCTCAGTTGGGCACGGCCATTTCTCCTCTGGCCAAACGTCTTGTGCAGAGCTGCAGTCTAGGCGCCGGAGGCTGGGAGCTGGACCACCACAGCAGCTGCTCAGGATACGGCCTGGTCCAGGATTATGGAAACCTTGGAATCGTCTTGTCGCTGGTCTTGGAAGGAGGGCATTCAGGAAGGAGGGCATCTGGTGATCTGGGTTTGCTGGACATTTTGGTTTCTTGATCCATTGTTGTACCTCACTGTACGTCTGACAGCTCTTGTTGTATGTTTTGCAGATATATCAGTGTCTTTTATGAACTTATCCTCTGAGCTTTTGCTTATTTAGGGTGATGAAAAAGTGACTGAATCTTATTTTTAGAGAAACCTTTTGTAAATGCGTCCAATAAACCAAGCTGTAAATGTGTGTGTGTGTGTGTGTGTGTGTGTGTGTGTGTGTGTGTGTGTGTTTGAGCTGAGGATAACACACAGATAATGTCCTCCAGCTCTCTGAAGCTGACCCTTTCAGGCTTTGATCCTAACTGTGGTGTTTAGGTGACTGTCGCTTTAAATGCAAATGAGATTGTGAATTTAATGAAATAATTAGATTTAAAAGTAAATTCAAATGACTTAATTAACCCAGCATTGGGTTTGTTTTTATTTGACCCAACAATGGGTTCATAAAAAAATAAAATTCTTAAATCAAGCATTTTCTAGACAAGCAAAACATATCGTCTTGTTTTCAGAACTGTTCAAATTAAATGACATTTAAACCAGAAACAAGATTATTTTGTTTACCCCATTGTCGGATTATTTCGCTTGCTTTAAGGGAAAACTCTCTTTATTTTGACTCATTGTTCTGAAAACAGGGCGGCACGGTGGCTCAGTGGTTAGCACTGTGGCCTCGCAGCAAGGAAGTGGCTTCGATATAATATCAACTTCAATATAAACGGCTCTGAGAGTGAGTTAGTATTTCTGAAAACAAGACAATATTGTGTGCTCATCTAGAAAATGCTTTTTGATTTAAGAGTTTGTAGATATTTGGACTGGAAACAAGACAGAAACTTTAAGAAAATCTGTGTTTACAGTGTAGAGGTCAGGTATCATTGTTAACAGATTTCTGCCAAATCATCTTAGTTGATGTGAGGTGTAAAGATGTGTTTGTATCATTGGGCAAGATATCAGTGTAATCCAGGAGTGTTTTACCTCAGTCCAGAGAGTTTAAAGCAGAAAAAAAAGCTTTTCTTATTTAGAGTTTTTGTCTTGTTTGGTCAAAATGGTCACTATACTATTTGGCTCCTCCATTAGCAGATTACTGTGCTTTTTTAAGGACAAACTCACTTCATTTGGAGTATATGATGTGCATAATAGTATATTTTAAGTATATTAAGAAAATGTCTAAAATTAAGTATTTCTCATATTAAGAAAAGCATTTCTGCAGTGTAATCTTACTATTACTCTGAAAACCATACAGCTGCAAAGTTCTTCAGACAAGAAACAAAGCCTTGGGTTCAGTCATGTTTGGCAGATTAGAGGCTTCAATCACAGCTAAAGTCTGAAAAACACAATCTGTTCTTGGAAGAGACTGGAGCGTAGTCCTGAAATACTCCGCAAAGCTGAAGTCTGACGCCTCAAGACTAATTTAACAGCATCACACTTGGATTTGCTGATGACATGTGCAAACGACAGCAACATTTCACACCGAGACCAGTGACAATGTATTCGCGTAACCTACATGTGCAAACAGCAGACAACACGAAAACACCCCAACTCATTCCAGATATGTACAAATGACCAGATTTCAGATACTTTCATTGTATTCTCATTACAGCAGCTTCACTGCCAATAATGAGTCAGGGACCCAATCCTCAAGTGATGCAAGCCATTCGTTTATGGAGAAAAACAACAATACAAGCTCTGTTTCGTCCTTGAGTCTGCAAAGCATCTGTTTGTTTTCCCGCTATTTTCATCAAATCTCTAAGGAGAGGATCCTTTTGCACATTTGTCAGATTATTGAGGCTGATTTATACTTCTGTGTATCGTACTGTCTTGTATCCTTCGCCATAGCCTGATGCCAACCCTGATGTGCACCTCTCACATGATTTAACTACACATCGCATCGACACATAGCTCAAGAGCTGTGATTGGTCAGCTTAGAAGAGGTGAGTGATGAGTGTGGGTGGGGCCATGGGTGGGGTTTACGAGGCTATAGCCCAATCAGCATGTTTTTCAGTAACGCTGAGGTTACATGCAAAAAAGCAAATCAACGGTTTTATTAGTTAAGGAAAGATTTTGGTCTACATAGAGTTCATGTTAGCTTGTTTGAAAGCCTTTTGGGGTAATGTAATGTGTATTTATATAGAGCATTTATTGTGTGTGACCATATATCGGTGTGGTTTGGGAGATCCATGTCTGTTACAAAAAAAAATTAAACATGATTACAAGGATGGCAAGTGAAATCAATGGATCTAAGCAAAACTCAATAGAGGAGTTGTACACCAATGCACACGCACCCTTTAAACCAGGCCTTTAGATTGTTACCCTCCGGACGCAGTTACAGGTCAGTGAAGGCAACTTAAGCAAACAAGCATCTGTGCCATATGCAATTAATCCTTTGACTAAGAAGTAGAACTACTGTGTCTTTAGAAAGGTGATGGACTTATTAAGTTAATGGTGTCCAAACTTGGTCCTGAAGGGCCGGTGTCCTGCATATTTTAGTTTCAACCCCATTTGAACACATCTGAACCAGCTAATCAAGCTCTTTCTAGGTATACTAGAAACTTCCAGGGAGGTGTGTTGAAGTTAGAGCTAAACTATGCAGGACATCGGCCCTCCAGGACCGAGTTTGGACACCCCTGTATTAAGTAATTTGTATTTTGTGTTCTGTAAATGTTTTGTCTGTTGTGTGTGACTCAAGACCACGGCTGACTAATAAAGTAAAGTAAGTAGTTGCACATTTGCTGGTTCCTGCCTCTTTCTTCCTTGAACGAGTGGATTTGAGCTACTTATACAGTAAATCAGCATTACACACAGATCTCTTACACCTACAAAAGACACACATGATAGAGTCTACTCAACTTCACTCCTAAAGCACTTTCAAACAACCACACCAAAGTGCTTTACATAAGAGTACAGACACGAACATGTGAACAGTCCAAATGTACAATTTACAACACATGATTAAAAGCTGAAGAATATCAGGCCCAATCCCAATTCTACCTCTTAGCCCTTCCCCTTACCCTAACCCCTCAATTTGTGCATTCACGTGAAGGGGTAGGGGTGTCCCAATTCTCTTTAACTTAAGGGTGTAGGGCAAAGGGAAAGAGGTGAATACCCCTTTGAACGAAGATTTTTCAGGACCACACTCGAAACCAAGAAAATTTCCCAGAATACACCAGCCATAACGGCAGGATAGCTGCACCCGGAAGTAAGGAGATCCACAAATGAGGGTTTTTTGTCATTATTGTGAATGTTTACAACAAGCAGATGTTTCACCGTCACGCTTAAAAAAAAACGCTAAAATAAAAGCCGCTATATTTCGCGATCTATGATCCATAATACCTCCTGTACAGCAGTCCCACAACATTCTGACTCTCGATGACACTGAAAACCCTGCCAGAAAAGTCTAGTGTGTGTGAATGAGCTGTTTACAGTGTCTGCTATAATGTTAATGCTGTTTTTGGAGTGTTTACACAGATGAATATGGCCACTGTGTTAAATGCACAGTATATTTACCATCTTATCGCCACATTAGATCATCATGATAACATGATATATGCCTTCAGTGATCTCCTGAAGATTAATACCAAAAACTAACACAACTGGAATCACTACAGCAGTCGCCATCGTCTGATCTCATATGAAGCCCTTCCCCTTCACACTCAGTTTTAAAGGCCAAGAGGAAGGGGAAGGGGTTCAAAAACAGAATAGGGATTGGGCCTAAGTGTGTTTTCAATGACCTCTCAAAGGAGATGTTCTTCTCAACAGTGGAAAAAACTCAAGACAGGGGATTATAAACCCCACTGCCTGCTAGTGTTTCAGAAGGGTTACAGCCAGAGCAACACCAACAGAACACAGCAGTAGAACTGCTTTTCCTACTCAGAGTTTCGAGTCCAAATATCTGAAAACTCCTAAATCAAGAAGCATTTTCTGGACGAGCACAAAATAATGAGAAATAATGAGTGAAAATGAAGTAAATAATGAGGGAAGAGAAATAATCTAGATTTCTCTTTAAAATAACATTACCTTATCCCATTGGCAGATGATTTAGCTTGTTTTAAGCAAAAACATTTGACTTATAATTTCTGAAACCCCATTTGCCGTGGGTTACGGTGATCACTAGACACAGAAGTGTGCTTCAGCCTTTAACCCAGTGCCCAAAAACCTCCGATTAATAATCCTGATCTTGTCGGTGAAACAGAGCAGCTGGTAAATGACGTCCTCTCAGTCTGAGAACCGTTGATTAATCTGCTGAGCATGAAGAGAGAATGTGTGGAGCGTCCCTCAGCTGTGGAAACAATGCTTAAAGTGTGCAATCTGTTAAGAGAACATATATATTCAGCTGAGCTACGAGAGCGCTCATTTAAACAGTTCTGTCAACACCGTAATTAAAAACCTCTTTTCCTGATTTCCTAATGATGTGCAAACATTTGGTGCGCTCTCTCTCTCTCTCTCCTGAGCCTCAGAGAGATGCAGAGAGCCAAGAACAGTCTGTTTACAAGTAGCAGCAGCAGCAAACACCTACAGGGGGCTCCAGACGCTGCTGTACACGGCCCAGTAAACAAACACACGTATCCACTGCACACTGAGATGATGTAGTGATGAAGTTTTAAAGATAAATATGTCATGAATGATTTCAGCCTCTGTGTCGTTGTGTGGAGGAATCGCTGTAGATGCGTGCTCTGTAAACATTTCTTTGTTTATGGAAAACCATCGTAAGGCAGAAGATAAACCAACTGAACTACACCATCTCAAAACTGTTTCCCAATCCTCGGTCACGCCACACACTTTACAAAATAGCTTGCTGTGATAGGTTCAGCACACATCAATGTAAAGCTGTAGTGAAGTTTATAGTGGATTCCAAACCAGCAAACATTTAAAGCAGACCCTATTCTGCTCCTTTACACAAGCTGAAAACTCCACATATAGAATCCTCTTAGTCTATAATCCTCAGCTCAAACACTCTAATGGCTAATGGACAGACGGCTGCTTCTCACTCAGGGCTGCTGTTTATGCTAATGAGATGGAGAGGTTGGCACTAGTGGGCGGGGCTTTCCCCCTCTGATGACACGTGGCTTTACTGGCTTAGGTAAGTGTAAAAAATCCAGAAATAGTTTTATATGGTCATGTATGTCCCCAGGAATTACCTACAGAATGAAAAGCTTGGTTTTGACCATATTTGGGCCGGTCATGAATATTAATGAGGTCTACTCTGATGCTTCACAGCTCACACACACACTTCAAAATAATCAAACGTCATTTATCAAAAAATATTCACCTTTCACTCCAAAAAAATGACAGTAAGAGCAGAAAATGTGTCTGTTTTATGTTGTTTTTAATTGTTTAAATCAGCTAAAATCTGAAATGGTGAACAGCTTTTATAGACTTCCAAAAGTATTTGCTAATAAAAAGGGGAAGGTCCAACACAATCTCACGGCAATTCGTAACTTTTTGATTTAGTGGCTAATTCATACGATCTAATTTGTACAATTTAGTACGATTTGCTCATCCTCCAATGACGGTTGGGTTTAGGGGTGGGGTTAGGTGCCACGCCTCCTTTTTAAAATCGTACAATTTCGTACGACTGAACTCGTACAAATTAGCCACTAAACTGTCAAAACGTAAAATACTTACGTTTTCTCGTGAGATCAGGCTGGAAGGTCCAGAAACTGGCTGAAGTGGAGGAGGAGGTGGCGGGTAATCAAGATTCTTTCAGTACATCCATGTGCACAAACCTTTTTTGAACGTGATAATTCGTTTGCCGGCACTAATACAGATTATATTCAGGCTTAGCTATGTGTATTATATGTTAGTGTGTCATATAAAAATCAGATATAAGCACCACCTCACATATGCAGAATCCAGGAGGATATAAATAACACACCCTGCCATGTAATCACTGCAGTGAAATCTCCATCTTGTTCTGCAAGTCTTTTCTGGCGTTTCAGCAGAATTAAAACAGTAACGTGAACATCGAGATGCGCAGCAGCGGTCAATGTTTGCTGAACAGAAAGAAATGAAACCCATAATAATGTAAAGTATGTGTCCATGCATTTGTATGCGTTCATCTGTTGTTTCATGACGTCTGGAAGATATCCACATGGGGGAAAACTATAGCAATTTATAGTAAAGATGTTAGGAGACGCAGTGGCGCAGTAGGTAGTGCTGTCGCCTCAGTAGGTAGGTCGCTGGTTCGAGCCTCAGCTGGGTCAGTTGGTCAGTTATAAAACATATGCAGGATAAGTTGGCAGTTCATTCCGCTGTGGTGACACCAGATTAATAAAGGGACTAAGTCGAAAAGAAAATGAATGAATGAATAAAGATGTTTCTGAAGCACAGAGTAAAGTGTACAATGTGTACAACTCTTTCTTAATGAATACAACAGAACCTGTAGCGTAGTAAACTGTAATAAATACTGTAACATTAGTGTAAACTGTGCTGCATTGGGATGATTATTGCATAGAAAACTGAAGCCTGTTGGATAATTCATTACTACAGTTGTGTTGTACCACAGCAACATGATAATTACTACGACTGTTTAATTCTAGTAATTATCTATAGTATGCTTCATAACCCTGAAGTTTTTACTATAGTATTTTTTGATGTGATAGCTTACAGTATCTACCGCCTCGATAACTAAATATAAGCTAGTTTATTAGAAAACTCGGCCCTCTTCATGATAAAACGTCATGCCCAACATATGTGCTTATTTTCTATTTATATCTGCTTTAAAATATGGTATACATCACAAAACAATCAGACTTTCCTCTGTGTCTCCTATTCAGCTTTTCACTTCCTGCCCTCCATCTGAATTTCGTGTGTCACCAGAACCACATGATGGAAAACAACCTCAATCAGATTTCTGTGTGTAGAAGCAGTCCTCACCAATAAGCTGAGAAGTCTGTATTCTTTGCAAGAGAGTGACTATATGAAGAAGCGCAATAGTTATCTTGCCTTATTATCTCCATACTCAGGTCATCTCCAGCAGATAGGGATGAAGAAGGCACCCGTCACTATGATAATAAACTGATTAACATGACTTTAGGCGACTCCAGGAGACGTTGCATTCTTTATTTAACATTAAGAGATTGTTTTTGTATGTATGTGTGTGTGGGGGGGATTTTTGCGGGATGTATTCTCATGTCTTTGTTGATATATTATTAATAGCACTCTCTCAATTGTCCAAGATCATTTCTTCTTATAGAAACCATAATGATGATGATTCTTCCCAATCAGCTCTCCCTTTAGATGACACAGGAAAACATGCCTAGCATAACTAAAGGAACTAGCTGAATGCCTTCATTTGTGTTTCGAAGGTATTTTGGGTGAACTGACCTTGTAATGGCAGACTGCTGACGGCAGACTTATTCCTTATTTTACAAATATTTCCCGAGTGTTTAACAGAGAACACATAACAGATTTAATAACTCATTTCTAGGATATTATTTAGCCTTTGTCATGATGATGATCCATAATATTAGACTAGATATTGACATTTAAAGGCTTAACTAGGTTAATTAGGCAAGTTATTGGACAACAATGGTCTGTTCTGCAGACAATTAAAATTTCTTAAGGGGGCTAATACTATTAACCACAGCAGTTTTTACCTTTTGCTTTATTTATTTTTCAGCCAGACTAAAAGAAATGAGGCTTTCTCTGGAGGAAACAAATGAAAGGAAATACTGTGAAGTCTGTCTTGCTTAGTTATATATAATGTACTCTTCAGCTGTATCTTTGCTGTTCGTCCTTTAGTGAAACATTGAATTCTTTGACTTTTCACCACACCGAGAATACAAATACAGATACGAATAAACATTACGCAAGGTGATGTCATCAGCAATGCATTCTGGGTAGCCATTCCTCTTCGCTAACGGTGGTACGCGGAGATAAATCTCTGACATATGAGTGTATTGAACAGAAATGAATGATGTTTTTAATCAGTGAGCGCAGACCATTGTGTGTGTGTGTGTGTGTGCGCTGGAGAAGGTGATGTTATATCAGGCACACAGTCAAGCACACACTGATCCAGGGTCAGTCTGTAAAGGCCTGCATTTGTTTTCTCATCAGGGTTTAAGTATGTAAAATGCAACACAACACCACGCTGAAACACACTGCATTGCTGCTGTACTTGTTAGTTCTGAAATATTTCCAAGGCAAACCGAAGTGCACAGGCGTCTTTGTACAATATTACGTCCACTTTAGGAGAAAAACAAGTGAAGCTTTAGAGATACAAGTGTGTCTGATGAGACTTTGAGAATGAAATCGACATGATAACTGTGGTCAGTCTCAGAAATGAACAAACACATGTAGATTAGTACAGGACGGCTCGCATTTATCTGCATATAAAACACTGCCATAATGCGCATGGAAATGAGCTGCAGCTGGGGAGTCTTCAGTGTGTGTGTGTGTGTGTGTGTGTGTGTGTGTGTGTGTGTAGGCATCTGTCTTACCTTCTGTGATCATGAATGTTCTGGTGAAGGATGGAAAGTGGTCTGCTGAGGGAATAAATACACTTTTCTGATTGGATCAGACTCTTAAAGGGACAGCTCACTCAGAAATAAAGATGTACACACTATTTACTCTCCCTGAAGTGGTTATAAACCTTCATGAGGTGCTTTTGTTGACCACCAAAAGAAGATATGTTGAAGAAAGCTGAAATCCTGTTTCCGGTGACTTCCATACATGGTAAAATAGCTTTTATTAGAGTTTAAGTCTTGTTTCTAGTTCAAAAACTCCTAAATCAAGAAGCATTTCTAGACAAGCATTAAATATTGTCGTGTGTTCAGAAATAATGAGTCAAAATGAAGTGAGTTTCTCCTTAAAGCAAGCTAAATAATCTACCAGTGGGTGAGGCAATCTAGTTTACCACAGAGTAAATCTCGTAGGTTCCCCAGAGAAGCTTTTCTTAATGTAAAAACATTTAATGTTGAATTGAAAGCTTTCCAGCACAGATAAAGCCCATTTGTATCCACTGACGTGTAACAGTGAGATTGAAAAGATCTGCATTCCTACACAATTCCTTCCACTAATAAATAAAAGCTTTACAGCAGTCACTTTTTCCATCATCTGTCAGCAGCTCTCAGAGGATTCTGTCAATAAAAGTGGAGTTTTGTGATTGCTTCTTGATGTAAAGGACATTTCTCTTGGCCTCTCAGACGTGCATAAATGTGTCTGTTAAACTGCACGAGCCGGAGACACTTTTCCACATCATCTCCAGAATCAATAAAGTCCCATCTGCAGAAGCCAGATCAATTGAAGGATATTCCTGAATCATATCTGGCCCGTCATTGTGTGCGTTTGGTCTTCTCATAAGAGCAGGGTTCATACGGGTCCTGGAAATCAATGAACAATTCTTTCAAAAGTGCTTATATTTTAGATGAAACTGCTTTATAATGTCGTTGTGCTGCTTTCATCATTATTTACGTATCTGAATAGGTCATCATAATATTACAGTGCATTAATTAAGGTTAATAAGCATACGTTTGGATGCTAATAATGCACATTCACTAAGAATGTTTGTTAATGAATGCAGCACAAGTTCTGTTCATTAATAACTCATGTTAGTGAATACATTACCTAACGAAACCTTATTGTAAAGTGTGACCAGGAGATGTTTATGGGGGATAAGTCACACCACCTCCAAAATTTAATCAACTATTTTAAAAGGAACCACTTTGCTCACTTGTTTTCATGCTGTTCAGGTTTATCCAAACACACATATATATATATATACACACACTTTATAATGTTAGTTAAAGTATTTACTAACATGAAGAATGAACAATACATTTATTACATATCTGCTGATCTTTGTTGTCATTGCTTAATGAGAATACAGTCACTCATTGGGCGGTCCTGCTATCTCACGGTATATTCATTAACAAGCACGACATTAGATTTGAATAATGCACTAGTATTGTTCATTCTTAATTGTTCTTTGAATATATGCAAAAACAAATCTATGGCCAAATGAGGCAATAATCCAAGTGTTTAAAGTCTACGGTCCCCAAGAGGACAGGATTACCCACAATCACATTTCATCTCATTATAAATGCCACATACTAGACAGTATCACTACAGCACAATTAAAAACAAGAGAGCTCAATGATCTGTGGTGACTTTAATCACTGTCCTTAGTTTAATACAGTACAACAGTAAAATAATAGCAGTATTTCTGCTTTCTGAACACTGATGACAGATTTATTCACTGGCCGAGTGTTTTCAAGTGTTGTTTATAAGTTAGCAGGCTGTTAGCATAAGTGCTTCCCAGAGAGAGAGAGAGAGAGAGAGAGAAAACCTGGATTCACCAAAACTGGCACAGGTCAAGGTATCATGCTTAATGAAAACTGCTTTCCTCTTAGCATCTGCCAACACATTCACTGAACAACCAAATAGTCGTAATTGTTTTTAGAGTTATGTCTGTGAAATGTTTAGTGACTTATTACTTGTACATGGATGGAAACTCTGACCAAAGTCAACACTGGGTTTCCGCTATCATTTACATCATTTACATGATCCTCTGCAGTAAAAATCTGCACTGGAACTTTAAAAACAATGTGACCGTGGAGCACAAAACATCCTGTTACATCCGTAACCCACGTTCCCTGAAGGAGGGAACTCTGACGTGTGTCTACAGACGCTTTCGGAGTCCGCTAGATGACCAATCAAACCAAAAACGGGCCAATGAATGCCAATGAGTTGGCAGAGTACAGCTCTGCAGGTGCTGGTGATTAAACATCAGTCGAATATATAACCAGCACGTGCAGAGATAGCTTCAGACTTTAACTGCTGAAGAAACTAAAGATTTAGCTATTAGCTGGAGACCCAGCTGCTGTGGTGGAGACACACATCACCATTCACTCCTTCAGGGAATGTGGGTTACGGACATAACCAAGATGTTCCATATCAGGTCAGGAACTTCAAAGTGTGTCTACAGACGCTTTTAGGGGAGTGTGTGGAAAACACCACAGCAGCTGAGCCCATTGCACATTTGGTTTGTGCCAAGCCGAGCGTGAGCGCACAACATCACCAACGGACTAACCGTTTTTATACACCGAGCTCAGTTTCCTCCCGATTGATCGGAATCATCTGGTGTGACCATCTTGGTGTGATCACTTGCCAGTGGAATGAGCTGTGGCAGCGGAGTGGATCTTGGAGCTGTGGGAAGGACGCTCTTGTTCAGGAGCAGTCAGCACGAATGGACCCAGCGGGGGAGCAGTCTTTTGAGCCCACCAGAAGATGACCTGACCCATCACGCACAGCTGATCTTGATCCCCGACAGTGTAGCTGAATAGACCTGCCTGGGACATGGGCATATCCAGAAAGCGAGCTTTGTTATTGTTTAGCATATCTACCATGGTAAACCAACGGTGGCATTACTAGACCACTGTGTGGTCCTCCCCAGGGCATGGGTGGCCGACTTAGAGAGTAGCAGGGCAGAAGCGACATAGCCTGTGGTGATGTGGGCTCTTGCGATGAGAGACACAGAGACAGGCGCAGTGGGGTCAGTAATGGCTGGTCTCTCTGAGGATTCTCCAGAGCTCAGAGACACCTGTGCATATGGAAGAAATGAAAACATTACAGTCGTCATCCTCCTGCAACCTGCTCCGCTGCAGTGACGCTCTTCCAGATTCATAAAGAGCTGTCATAAAGGGGAAATCCCACACCGGCTACTGCTTCCAAACTCAGCTTGATTAGATTTGCAGACAGAGCCTAGCGTAAACCCTTTGGGTCGAGCTGAAGGTGGAACAGCAAGTCATTTCCCCCTTCATCAAAGATTATGCATCTATTAGTGCGCCAAGGCCATTAAGGGCACCATGAAATGGAAGTTAAGATTGTACTTTTTTCCAAACATTGAACTGAAATGGTCCTAAAATGAGAAGAAATATGTGGCCGGTGGAGGATTTCAGGAGCTGATTGGATTGTAGATGATGGGTGTTGTTAACAAAATGAAGCAAGATTGACAAATGGATGAAGGCAGGGCAGAAACGAGACACTCTACTAGCCCTACCCTAAAGGTCTGATAGCCCCACCCCATAAACGTCTGATAGCTTCGCCCTAAAGGTCTGATAGCCCCACCCCATAAACGTCTGATAGCTTCGCCCTAAAGGTCTGATAGCCCCAACCCATAAACATCTGATAGCTCCGCCCTAAAGGTCTGATAGCCCCACCCCATAAACATCTGATAGCCCTGCCCTAAAGGTCTGATAGCCCCACCCCATAAACGTCTGATAGCCCTGCCCTAAAGGTCTGATAGCCCCACCCCATAAACGTCTGATAGCTCCACCCTAAAGGCATTATATGTGACCAGAAGTGGAGAAAACTCGCTTTGAGGTGGAAGAGAATACATCAAATATCATGAATATGTTAATGAGTAGGAAATAAAACTACCAGCTGTTGTAAAGCATTAGAGCTTTAGTTTCTACATGTCGCATTGGTCAGTTCAATTCAGTTCAATTCATCTTTATTTCTCTAGCGCTGTCATAGTGTAGATTATGTCAAAGCAGATTAACATTGAAGCTCTAGTAAACTGAAGCGGTGTCAGTCCAGTGTTCAGAGTTCAGTTCAGTTCAGTGTGGATTTATCTTCACTGCTGAAAGTCCAAACACTGAAGAACAAATCCATCCATGCGCAGCTCCACAAGTCCCAAACCAAGCGAGCCAGAGGAGGAACAATCTTCACCGATTGACCAAAGTGAACGAGAAAACCTGGAGAGAAACCAGGCTCAGTTGGACACCACCATTTCTCCTCTGGTCAAACTTCCTGTGCAGAGCTGCAGTGTAGGTGCCGGAGGCTGGAGAACACTGGATGTCCATCGTGTGTAGGTCACCGACAGGTGATCAAGCTGACCTACGAGATCAATGCAGCGACTAATCTGTCACTGGGGTCTTTCAGGAATCAGTCTCATACTCTCCACTCCTCCATGACCACCACAGCATCTGCTCAGGATACGGCCTGGTCCAGGGTTATGGAAACCTCTAGAAGTCCTCTATGGTTGGTATCATCTCTTCACAGGACTTGGGTCACATCAATGGCGCTGCACGATCTCTAGAAGCCTTGGGATGAGTATCCCTATTGTGACTAGCTGTACACTCACTTGAGGTAGTTTTGGACTGAAGTGTGAATAACGGGTGATGGACACTCATTTGTTGAATAAACTCTGACCAATAATGATGTTGTGTGTGACTGCACAGACACACTGCACATATTTTTGTGTGATCGATCAGCTTTTATCCACAGGGGGTGTCTTCATAGCTGGCCTTTGACTCTGCTACACATGTTTCCAGGTCCAGAGGTAAACATATACCGCAATGATTATAATCATGTCCAGCTTAATAAGGTGCATCTCCACCATCAAACAAACCTGCTCTGAGTTATTAAAGCCTAGTACACAATCTGTGTAGAAGATTTAAAGAAACTGCAGGGCTCTTTTTTAAGAAAACTCCAGAATTGGTCCACAGCTGGGATATTGCTCACACATGAGCTCTGTTTTTGCCAAACGATGTCAAACATTAAGGTTGAGCTTAAAAACTGGCATTGTAAGAGAAGATATTGGATGTTGGAATGGCCGACAATGGATTTGGGATTCCCTGCATGTCAAAACACTTGGAACAGTCATCTGAAATTAGTTACACCCAAAATAAAGGCACACGTGTGTATTGTACAGTTAACATTTCATCAGATCATTTATTCATGCTAATTAAAACCATCTAGCTGTTTCAAATGCTTTTCATACCTTAAACCTAATCCCTTCCATCAGAACAGCTTCAACACATAAATACAGTTAGAAAAATAACCCAGCAGAAGGTGGAAGACTTCACATTTCAACAGATATCTGTGCATTATTTTACCGGGCCCACTTTATTTACAGTGACCTTAACTACTGTGTACTTGCATTAAAATGGTGTTCATATTGTACCAATCAACACTTCTGCTGCTCTTGAGGAGGGAAATGGGTAAGGTTAAGGACAGGTCTGGGTGTATGGGTAGGTTTAAGCTGTAAGTGATGGATCAACAGTGTACAAACACAAATAATAGTTCACCAAAAAATAAAAATACTCACTATTTACTGTCTCTCAAGTGGTTCCAAACCTTTATGAGTTTCTTTCTTCTGTTAAACACTAAAGCAGATGTTGTGAAGACCTGCAACCACTGATCAAATCAATGAATGAAGGAATCAAAGAAGAATGTAAGATCTCTGTAGATGTGCACTTCAGTATGTCTGGTTACTAACTAAATATCCTTGTTTAATTATGAGTGCAGACACACCCCATTACCTACAGTGATGTCAGCGGTCTATGTGAGCGTCACAGAACACCAATAAACAGTCCACAACAGACACTGATGGATTTATGGCCAATGCCTCTGCGGCCTTCCAAAGCAAAGAGCACACTAAATTAACTGTGAATAGGGATCTGCCTTTTGAGGGCACTTCCCTTTACTATGTTCTCTCTCAGAGGAAACTTGTGTGCTTGGTGGATTATCAAAAAAGAAAAACAGAAACCGGGAGAACACTATTAAGAGGCCTTAATTACTGTGTACTTATATTTCAGTGAGTAATTTGGTGCGATACACTGAATACGCACACACATGTTCTACATTGTAGGCCTACTTGTATTTTAAGAAGTGTCTGCACGTAATTAAAGGGACAGTTCACCTAAACCTGAACATTCTTTCATCATTTACTCATCCTTCACTTCTCATAAACTATTTGAGATTCTTTCTTCAGTTGAAAACAAAAGAAAGTATTTTAAAACAGGCTGAAAATCATGCTGATGACCCTTGACTTGAATAGTGTGTGTTTGTTTGTTTGTTTGTTTGTTTGTTTTGTTTTTCTATATGGAAGACAATGCTTTCTTCAACATTAAGTTGTGAAAGCTCCTTTAGGGTGAACTGTCCTTTTAAACACACTTCAATTGTGGTGAAATACGTCAGTGAATAAATGGATAAGATGTTAGAGCTGGTAGCTAAGATTGGCCTTTTTCTGATTTCACAAAAACATCCACCATTTTTGTTCTTTGGTGAATGATTGAATTGTTAAAAGAGAGGCAATGCTAACAAGATGAAGACAGATTGATGAATGGATGAACTCAGAGCAGAAATGAGACACACTGATAACTCCACCCTAAAGGACTGATAACTCCACCCTAAAGGACCGATAACTACACCATTAAGGACTGAGAACTCCACCCCAATGGACTGATAACTCCACCCTAAAGGGCTGATAACTCCACCCTAAAGGACCGATAACTACACCATTAAGGACTGAGAACTCCACCCCAATGGACTGATAACTCCACCCTAAAGGACTGATAACTCCACCCTAAAGGACTGATAACTCCACCCCGATGGACTGATAACTCCACCCCGATGGACTGATAACTCCACCCCGATGGACTGATAACTCCACCATTAAGGACTGATAACTTCACAATTAAGGACTGAGAACTCCACCCCAATGGACTGATAACTCCACCCTAAAGGACTGATAACTCCACCATAAAAGACTGATAACTTCACTCTTAAGGACCGACAACTCCGCCCTAAAGGACTGATAACTCCACCATTAAGGACTGATAAATCCACCCTAAAGGACTGATAGCTCCACCCTAAAGGACCGATAGCTCCACCCTAAAGGACCGATAGCTCCACTCTAAAGGAATGATAACGCCATTCTTAAGGACTAATAGCTCCACCCTAAAGGACTGATAACTCCACCCTAAAGGACTGATAACTCCACCCTAAAGGACTGATAACTCCACCCTGAAGGACTGATTACTCCACCCTAAAGGACTGATAACTCCACCCTAAAGGACTGATTACTCCACCCTAAAGGAATGATAACTCCACCGTAAATGAATGATAGCTCCACCCTAAAGGACTGATAACTCCACCATAAATGAATGATAGCTCCACCCTAAATGTCATGTGAAATGATGTTTTGGCTCACATTTGTAGTATTTAACACTGAATACGCACATAATCAGTACCTGAGGTGATCGTTGTTAGAGTAGTTTATGCTGTTCATGTGCATCACAGATATATAAACTTTCTAATATAGAAATTCTGCAGGTCGCTGTCACAGATGATCAGGACAAAAACTCTTTGATGACATGTTGCATTGCCGCATGTGGTTAGGACAGGGTGTAAGCAAGAAAAACAAGCTAACAAACATAAACCAGTCTGGAGCAACATGAGAACTCATGCTGGTGTATGAAGGGCTAACTCGAAATGTCACTTGATATCTGATCATTTCATTTTAGGGCCTCCTGAGGTCCATATCCGACTGAGAGATCATTCGTCATCTAGAACAGGCCAAAAAACACATCGTCAACCCCACACTTCTGGACTCAGTCACAGTAACTGAGCATACCTGAGAGAAACGTCTGCGCGTCCACCCTCACGAGAGCTGCAGTGATGTCTGAGGCATAAATAAAACAGTGCGAGAGGATGAAGAACTACGGTCCGCTGGCCCCTTATTTCTATAGACAGGCTTTTAATTCCACAGATATGCAGTTATGCGATTAGGTGAAGGAAATAATAAAGCATTTTAGCATACACTTGTCTTACCTCCTTCCTCTGAAATATCTGAAGCTGACAGCCTTTGGAAAGGACAGAAAGTACCGTGAAAGTTTGTGAACTTTATGTTGGCTTGATAAAGTTTTGTTTCAGAATTCTGGAAACCTGACCAATATTTATTCATCCTGAAGACACAGTTCACTGGGTTTGTTAGCTTTGCTTGTTGCGGCGGGAAAAGAGCCAGCGGTAGCGAATTACTGAAATTCTATGGGGATGAAAGACACAAGCGAGATGCCAGGAGTCGGGCACCAGTGTACATAACAAGAACATACGTCATTTATTCTATATTACCCTGTGAGTTAGAAGCACATGGAGACTGAAGAGTGCTTTTGAGAGTGTGCTGCCTCATCTAAATTAATACTAGACTTTAGGTTTGATGTTTCATGGCTTAGAAATTACATGCACATGGAAATTCACTTAGCGTACGCTCAACAAGTTTCAGATCCTGAAATATTTGCAATGCCATTTAATAAGAAACAATCCATGTGCAATGTCTTATTGTATTCAGTGTTTTTGTGTGACTGCACTAGCCACGGTGAATACTTGATTACCCTGTCAGTGTCTTAACACTTGCTCATCTTGTTTGCAGATGTTGTGCAGATGAGAGTTACTTTAGAATAATTAGAGATATTCTGTGATGCTGCCAAACGTATTCTTCATAGAGTCCTCGAGCGTCCATCGGGCCGTCTTTGGATGTGATGGCAAGAACGCTCTCGCATGCATCACTGTACCAGTTTCCTGCCAAGCATGAGAAAACCATTTCAGCGCAATTCCAGAACTCTGAGCTGTTTGTGGGAGGAGGATTACCGTGACCGGGGGGTGAAGTTACCCCAAAAACATGGGAAAATGAGGTCAAGCTCTGAGAACTTCAGCAAGTGTTGTCATCTCCTGTCTGTCAGAGTCATCCGCCCCAAAACATCAATGATCCCTATAAAGCGTGCGTCCAGTCATGGCTTGGTCGTCCAGCAGCACCATTAGCCTTGTTTTCAGCTTTGACCGCCGGCCAGGATGACATTGCGTGTTCTCATCGTCTTCCACTCAATCATTAGCCACTCACCAGCGGGCGTTTTTACGGCGGACCGCACATGTTTTTTGGAGCATATGGATAGTGTCAGCCACACAAATGTGTGTATGAGATTGTGACAAGCTTCCCTGGACGATACATCATGCATAGACGTGGGCATTTCAAACAAGCTCTTGCTTAAGTGTTGGCTCTCTGACAGGCTGTTTGCAGCAGTCTCGAACACTCATCATATACTCTGCTCATTTTTATACCGGCAAATCTCAAATAAGATGATCATCTGCAGTTACCAGGATTACAATCTTGACCATGTGCGGCATCCATCACAGGACCACGGTCACTCCTATTTTCCCCAGTTCAGATGCTTAAGGGAAGCAGCTGCTGTGACGTCTAAAGCGGAGTAAAGCATCACGGGGCAGCGTCTGTCTCAGAAAACCCAGCCAGAGTCCCTTTAACAGTCCAAACACATGCGCTATAGGGGAATTGATCAACTAAACTGGCCGTAGTGTATGAGTGTGTGTGTGTAAATGAGTGTGTATGGGTGTTTCCCAGTACTGGGTTGCAGCTGGAAGGGCATCCACTGCGTATAACATATGCTAGAATAGTTGGTGGTTCATTCTGCTGTAGTGACCCCTGATAAATAAGAGACTACGCTGAAGGAAAGTGAATGAATGAATGTCACTCAGCGGCCATCTGTGAAATGCCTCTCGGGGATGGACGGGAAAGACTGTACCCTGCATTTTTATACAGATTACAAAACCAGAGAATATTTGTTTTGAAGTGTAGTTGGTCTGTTTATAAGTAGAGTTGTAGATATATTTCTCATGTTTGTTAATATAGAATTCATTGATACTGTATCGCATTTGCTGACTCCATACGGCTAATAGAAATGAAGCTGCAGAAACTGTCGTAAACACACATCTGACAGAGCCCCTCCCCCAGCGAATCCTCAGTCTATAGCAATCTATGATTGGCTCCTGTACTTGAAGGCGGGGTTTCATTCACCGCATTGACCGAGTGACATGTGTTGTGTATTCTATAGTCCTTGTCTGAGCATGCCTGTTTGGCTGCGTAAAGCATCTGCCATTCTGCACAGAAACCCGATCTTAACCCTGACACATCAGCGTGTGGTCTGTGATGTTTGGCCTCAGTCTGGAAGTCTCTGAGAGCCTGTCTAGCTGCCACGAGACGTAGTTTACTCATGAAATCACTGCGATCGGCCTCAGTACAGCAGCACAGCATCTGGAAGACCCCGCTCCATTCTTACACAAGTCAACCCTTCCATCCATCACTCGCGCCTCTGTGTTGTACATTAATCCTGAAGAGCTCTTAATGGTTATAAGAAGTCCGACAGTTTGGCTGGAATAACGGTGCCGTTCAATACCAAAACACCTCCCAGTGACACTGAGCATAATATTTACAAAAGACCTTCAGCATGAGAATCAGGGACTCACAATACATATGAAACATGGAAATAAACAAAGTTTCAGCATTCTGGAAGAATGTAAACAAAGCAGAACTCACATTAAAATATTCAATATCACTAAACAAATGCAAATAATGTTGATATCTTAGTACAGACCAGCAGGTTTTATTGCCTTTGCTGAATCTCATTCTGGAATGCTCATCAGCACCAACTTGTGGAGCGTATGCCATGTAGACAAGCAGAGGTGCATGAATGGAAGGATATATATGGAAGGAATGGTATATTTAGGCCATGTACAGACCCATGCAAATTGTTCTCTCACTTGTGGCTTACCGCCCCTCTCCAGAAAACATGCTCCATGTTAACACATTTGCAGACATCCCAAGTTGAGCAAAGTAAATTCCGGGGGGGGGGACGTCGATGAGTTGCGGGAGGTTGACCAGCTGGCGGTTGCATGGCGTGTCGGTAGAGCAGGGGCGAGGTGGGTCACAAGGTACTGGGAGTTGTTGATGCCTCCATTTCAGGAAGTCACTATGAATATACAGGAGACTTCTGGAACTTCCGGGAGACTTGGGATGTCTGCATTTGAAAACATTTTCTCTTCAACTTCGAAGATTGAAGTTTTGGGGAAAAAAATTATGCATTTTTCATCACCAAAGAATTCAGCTAGATTCACACTCTTTACAGCAGCTGCTTTAGATGCTTTTGATTTGGACAGCACTGATGAAGAGTAATGTCAGATTGTTCATGCTCCAGATTACAGATGTTTACTGTTGTTTCAGCATGTCTCCAGTCTAGTCTCACTTGCTTTGCTACTATATCCTCTTGGTTACTCGCTATAACAACTTCACCTGTTTGTGCATTTTCAAATAATATGCGGCCCTTTTCTTTCACACATTGTCAAGATGATTCAAAGAGCCAGAAAGTGAATCAGATTATCCATCTTGAAGTGTTTTACCTCTTAATGCATCCGCAGACGCAGTACAGCAGGGACAAAAGCCTTTTCAGTCGTTCCAGTGTGGATGAACAACTTTTGGGAAACAAATGAAAAGAATAGAGCAGACGCAGAGCATCGTTAGATTAAAACCCCATTCTCTAATTGATCCAGATTAGTGTAGACAGCCTTAATCTAGATGCTTTGAAATAGGATTATTATGCTTGTTTTAATGAAGAACTCTCTTCATGTTGACTCATTATTAGACCCACACAGGATCTGTGCGTGCAGAATACAGCAGATCTTCAGCCCATCATTAATTCTGTTTATTTACTTGAGTAAATGTGTGTAAATCTATATTTATTCAGTTTTTAGATTAATTACAGTAATATTATTGACTAATATGAAAATGTTCATCTGATTTATGTACAGTGCAGTTTGTACAGTAATATTCTCTGTCTTTCAGTAGAGATATTATATGAGAGACTTGCTTTGTTTACCAAATGAAGTGAATCTAATTGGATTTGCATTTTAAACATTAAATAAAAGTTTAAGATATTATTTTTTATTTTCACATATTAAAGTTATGAGACTCCCAAAATAATTCAGCAGAAATCCACAGATTTTCACCAAAATTCTCTGCAGAAATGGCAAAAAACATCCGTCTGATTCCGTCTGGCCCTGCTGATTATCCCTGAAAACAACACGATGTGTTGTGCTGATCTAGAAAATGCTTCTAGATTTAAGAATTTTTAGATATTCAGACTAGAAACAAGACAAAGCTCTGAGAACAGCATTTTTAGCAGTGTGGGTTTGTAAACGATGAGAGAATATTCCTCAGGAAGTCCTGTTTCTGTTCATATATCAATAACTGAAGTTTCAGAGCGCCACACGACTGCTCAAATCCTCCACAATTAAAGTCACAAATGGACTGTAAATCCTGAACCGCAGCTTTCCATGTTGAACAGCTCTGCTCTGGCAGCAGGTCTGTTGTCCTCTGCACTGTCTATTAAAACTCCCTGGTTTCATGTCACCGTTCACCTCCTGGACAAACAACTGAAATGCTACAGTGCCCTCAGCTGAATTATTGCCTTTGGCTTGTTTGCCTATGACAGAACATGAGCTGTGCTGCCACACCGTGTCATGAGCAAAGCTTTCATGATTTATTGCCCGCTAGACTTTTCCATTCCACACTTTGCCGTATGACTAAAGTGCACCTTGTTCTTCTGGAGCGCCGATGTTGTATCCACGGCTGATGTATGCTTGTGTTCTTCTGTGTTTTCAGACAACAGATTCGCTTCACTTTTAGCCCTCTGGCACAGGATGAAGAGGAAGACGAATGGCTTTGATTCTGATGCGTGTGTGCCATGTCTCGCAGCACTGTGTCTGATTCCTCTGATGGATATTCAAACTCGGCCAAAGCAGATAAGCTCTTTTGGCCAAAGCCTGCTGACATTGTCTGGAAACTTGGTTATTTGAGACTCTGCGAACCCCATATTGCCATTCCACTAGGCATGTGCCGGTATCACATTTTCATGCTGCGATTAATTGATTGAGCTTTTATCACGGTATACGGTATTATCACGATATTGTAATTTTACTAGAGAAACTGGTAAAAAAACATAAAAAACTTCAGTTTCGTCAACTTAGTAACTTTAATAACTTTTTAATTAACTAAAAGTACTTCAAACATTTAAATACAAATAAATATAAATAAAACAATACACAATATAAAAGTAAACTTGAGCAATTATATCAAAGTGAATGTGCAAAGGGAAACCGTCTTCGATCAGCAATCATGGAATGAACTGCCAACTATTCCAGCATGTTTTATGCAGCAGATGCCTTTCCAGCCACAACCCAATATTGGAAATCACCCATACACACTCATTCACACACACTCATACACTACAGCCAATTTAGCTTATTCAATACACTATTCACTCAGCCTATATTCAATAATAAACATAACAAAAACTGCCTGCTAATGCATGGGTAAATCTTCAAAGGGAACAGTGTTACATTTTAACCTTTCACCTCATCCTGCTTGCTGTTTCACTATCTAAACAATGAAAACACAATATAAGGCAAATTTGATTCATTTTGATATTATGATTAACAGACACCAAACAGCCTCGTGTAGCTGCATATTTTTATGAGCATCATCTTCACACTGCATATTTATAACAAAACAGGGCTTAAATATAACTGTCTCCTTTCATTTCCATTGAAAAGAATGAACTTTACCCTGTCTCTTTTGCAGAATATCAGTTTAATAACCAATAATGGCCATTATAACAGTATAACGTACATTAAATTTAAACGATAAAGGTTAGCAATCAGTCAATGTGCAGAATCAGTGTATGTGGTTACATAAATTAATATATTAGCTTATCTTTGCACTCAGCCAAAACAGTTAACTGAGAACAAGTGATTCAAAAGACATAAGAATTGTTAGACAGAGACAACAAGATGAATTCAATATCACGTTTAACAACTATAGTGAGATGAGATAATCCAGCAGATGAACTGTCTGACATGCACTATACTCTCACCTGGGGTTTATGCTCACCCGCTGAACTAGTGGCTGCAGCTCTGGGCAGAGAGTGTGTGGTCACGTGATTTGCGTTTTTAGCCGTGTACTAGAATGAACAGAGAACTTTTCAGAACCGCTAAATGAACCGCCGGTGTATTTCCTGCGATTTCTCTGCGCCTCCCTTGCGTTTCTTCTCTCTGACTCTCGACTATTTTGACAAATACACACAGACGACGCACGCTCACACGGAGTCCAAAATAGGAGTTTGTGATTGGGCCAGCCCAATGTCAATACCGAAAAGAGCCAATGGGCTGCAGAGTGTCACATGGGCCGGCCCGGTCTGTCTGTCCGGGAAAAAAAGCATCTACTTTCAGAGAGTCACAGATCACAGCAGCGTCAATCAATAAGGCAGAAAAAAACGATAGGCTGCTAAGCCTTTTATGGGCCGATCCAATCATAAGACGATGATCAGCCCGGCCCAAAAAGTACGTCGGCCCACCGGGAAAGTCCCCGGTTTGCCAGATGGCCAGTCCGCCCCTGCGTGTGAGGACCCTGCATGCACACAGGGCTTCTACATGTGGGGATTGTTTACATCAGAGTGCGCATCAGTTCTGCGCAGCATATACGCAGTGTTTCTTCAAGCGGTTGATGGAAAATAAGCTAAGGCGCGTTCTAAGAATATAAATTCGGATCTATTATTTTTCACGGTATTTTGAAGCGCCCGCGATAACAATATCGTGCATATTCATTACCGTGATTTATCGCATTACCGAATACCGGCACAAGCCTACATTCCACTGGCTTTAAATGTGACCTCTGACCTAAAATAACCCACAGATAATGTCCTCCAGCTCTCTGAATCTGACCCTTTCAGCCTTTGATCCTAACTGTGGTGTTTTGGTGACTGTCGCTTTAAATGCAAATGAGATTTAAAAGAGGGCGGAGCTTCAGAAGGCTGTGCATCAGCATAGTGACAGATGTGAAACAGCAGTGTGTGTGTTGTGAGTGCTGGTCAGGTGTGCTTCAGTGTGAGTGTGTGTTCAGTCTTCTGTCAGTCTATGTCGCTCCTGTCTCTGTTCATCTAAACTCCACATCTATAATCCTCTTAGTCTATGGTGACATTATCTTCAGCAGCTCAAACACTCTAATGGCTAATGGACAGACGGCTGCTTCTCACTCAGGGCTGCTGTTTATGCTAATGAGATGCAAATATTGGTGGGCGGGGCTTTCCCCCTCTGATGACACGTACAAAGGGAGAATGTCAATCAAAGTGTTTCTGCATCAAGTCTCATTAGAACAAACACAATTAATTCAAGTTCTCCATTAGAGACTGGAGATATTCACACTCTGCTGACACACACACACACACACACACACGACTGGGTTTAAAAGGCATTTCTGTATAATAGGTGCACTTTAAAAGTGCAGGATTTTGAGTTTATGAAAGTCAAATGAGCCCAAATGGCAGATCCGTCTCGCGCTCTTTGTTCTGAAAGGTGTTTCGGATTTAAACAGGAAATTCTGGAAGTTCCTGTCACCTTCAGAAACACTGACTCCAGCCTTGGCAATGCACTTCATTCCAAGCACGTTCCATTGCATGGAAAAAAAGGTCTGGAAACAATGGAAACAGTCGCAGGTTTACACACCAGAGCTCTTTAGAAGGGCTTTGTTGAGCTGATGAAGGCACTGAGTTTCATTTAGCACTCGATTCCTCTGGAGAACTTCAACACTGCTGGAGAAAGGTGAAGACGCTGAACTTAAATAAACCTGCAAAAACAGCAGGACGTGTTTGCTGCACTTTAAAACAGAAATGCTTTTCTCTTTTTATATTTCTGTCCTGTGTCTGATCCAAAAGTCTAAATCATGAAGCAAGACAAGCCAAACATGATGACCTGTCCTCAGAAACAATGAGTCCAAAATGAGTGAGTCAAGTCAAAGCAAACGCGAGAGTGTTCCTGCTCACCCCATGGCAGATTATTTGACTTATTTTAAGGAAAAGCTCTCTTAAATTAGATTTACTAATAATAAAAGCCTTTTTGGCGGTGTAGAGTGTGATTAGTTTAAAGGCTCTGCTCTCTCTTATCTACTATAGTGTGTGTTCATACAGCACAACACCTCCAGTGCATTAAAGGTTTTAGAGAAAATGCTGAACAAATGAAGCACTGATGGGGAAAGAGTCAATAAGACCATCAATATTGTTGATGTAGATAACAGCACTAGCAGGAGCTCCAGCCAGCGACTCTCTCGTATAAATAGTGTGATTATTGCGTGGGGTGATCTGGGTTTTAATTCAGTTGTTTAGTTGTCTGATTAAACTCCACAGAGCTTTATTTTCCTCGCTGCAGTCTGTCATATACAGCGGCATCTGTAAAGCATCAGTTCAGCGCTCCTCATCTGTCATCAATAGCACTGTCTGCGGCCTGATTAGCGCTCGCTGATCAACGCTGTGACATCATCGCCGGCAGATCCTCCTGTCGTTTACCACGCACATTTACACTTCCAGCGCACGGATCCTTGTTTCCAAATAAACAAATGCAGCGGTGATGCGGATAAATGAGCTCACCCGGGTCTGTCTGACAGCCGGAACGCTCCACACACTGACTCCAGCTCAGGAACCACATCATTATGCACTTATGATGGATAAACACGCTTGCTGGATGTGTAAACACCAGTGACATCACTACAGTGCTGCAAAACAGCTGCCGTGGACCGTACCGTGAGCACAGCACAAATTCAATACTGTAGGGCGGAGCTATCAGTGCTGTAGGGCGGAGCTATCAGTGCTTTAGGGCGGAGCTATCAGTGCTTTAGGGTGGGGCTATCAGTGCTTTAGGGTGGAGCTATCAGTGCTTTAGGGTGGAGCTATCAGTGCTTTAGGGTGGAGCTATCAGTGCTTTAGGGTGGGGCTATCAGAGCTTTAGGGTGGAGCTATCAGTGCTTTAGGGCGGAGCTATCAGTGCTTTAGTGGGAGGCTATCAGTGCTTTAGGGTGGAGCTATCAGTGCTTTTGGGTGGGGCTATCAGTGCTTTAGGGCGGAGCTATCAGTGCTTTAGTGGGAGGCTATCAGTGCTTTAGGGTGGAGCTATCAGTGCTTTAGGGTGGAGCTATCAGTGCTTTAGGGTGGAGCTATCAGTGCTTTAGGGTGGGGCTATCAGAGCTTTAGGGTGGAGCTATCAGTGCTTTAGGGTGGAGCTATCAGTGCTTTAGGGTGGAGCTATCAGTGCTTTAGGGTGGAGCTATCAGTGCTTTTGGGTGGGGCTATCAGTGCTTTTGGGTGGGGCTATCAGTGCTTTAGGGTGGAGCTGTCTGTCCATTAGTCATTAGAGTGTTTGAGCTGCTGAAGATAATGTCAGCATAGACTAAGAGGATTATAGATGTGGAGTTTTAGATGAAGCAGCGACAGGAGCGACATAGACTGACAGAAGACTGAACACACACTCACACTGAAGCACACCTGACCAGCTCTCACAACACACACACTGCTGTTCTACATCTGTCAATATGCTGGTGCATCTGTAGCTCCGCCCTCTTCTATAAAGAGCACAATCTCATTTGCATTTAAAGCGACAGTCACCAAAACACCAGAGTTAGGATCAAAGCCTGAAAGGGTCAGATTCAGAGAGATAGAGGACATTATCTGTAGCTCAAACTCACACACACACACTGTAGACACAGCAGAGACACATTTAATATCTTGTAAAAAGGGGCAGAATAGGTCTCCTTTAAAAGAGGATGTGTGTGTGAATCACTACTTGAAATAAGCTGTCTAAATGATCAAGAATTAAAGCAACTCAAGAGAGTGGAGCAAAACCAGACTATTGAAATGAATCTTAAGAGCAATAAAAAGCCCAATGATTTCCAGCAGTGTAAGGAGTGCAGACGTGTTTCTAACACACCTCGTACTCCATCATGTAAATGGATGGTTCTGCTCGTGTGTTTAAGGTAACATGAGGGAGGAAACTGCTGAAAATCCTCTATATAGTGGACGGGTGTAGTAAACAGATGACTGTAGGACTAGTGCGGGTGGTTTCGCTGTTGTCCCAATCTGACGAGAGCCGCTACAGTGTCTGCGAGCTCATGAACGGGCAGTGTTTTCCCTCATGGCGGACACTGTTTCTTTAAGAGCTGATAACTGTGCTTCAGACAGCTCCAGCCAAGCAAAGCAAACGGGGAACAGAATATGCCGACTGACAGCCAAATGACTTGAGGGGTGTGGGATGTGTCGGAGATCCACCCAGAATGCTTGAGGAGGTAAAAGACGCCTGTTTAAAAATGACCCTGGGCTGACGCTCTGTAATGGATGGCCGTGCTGCTTTTTCCCGGGTCTTCAGAAGACGCATTACAGCAGATGTTTGCACAGCTGTAGAGTCTGGAGCGCTGCCGCCCGCATCCGCTGTCTGATGCTGGAATACAAGCCGCTATATCTGCCACGCTCCACAACCCTTAAAGCCGGAGTGATTTACCCGTCTCATTTCTACATGTGTACAGTGGTGCTGGTATACACCAGGTCTCTGTGCTCTTCATTATCTTGTAAAAATTCAATCGCCCTCTTAATCTTTGACCCTTCCCTCCTCTTCACATCTGGTCACATGGAATGCCTTCAGGGCGGAGCTATCAGCCGTGACCTAATGATTAGAGAGTGGGGCTTGTGATCGGAAGGTTGCAGGTTCGAGTCCCGGCTCCGGCAGGGAATGTCAGTGGTGTGAGTGTATATCCAGCACTCTCACCACGCTCAATACCACAGCTCAGGTGCAATAGCTCCAGGTGTGTGTGTGTGTGTGTGTGTGTGTGTGTGTGTGTGTGTGTGTTCACTGCTGTGTGGGTTAAATGCAGAGCACAAATTCCAAGTATGGGTCACCAAACTTAGTTATCAGGGTTATCGGTTCTTTAGGGTTGCTATAGGTGAATCGATTAACTAAATTGGCCGTAGTGTGTGTATGGGTGTTTCCCAGTAATGGGTTGCAGCTGGAAAGGGCATCCGCTGTGTAAAGCATATGGTGGATAAGTAGGCGGTTCATTCCACTGTGGTGACCCCTGATTAATAAAGGGACTAAGCTGAAGGAAAATGAATGAATGATTTTGACTTAACATTATTTCTCTTCGCACATTGGCAGATTATTCTGCTTGTTTTAAGGAGAAACTCTCTTCATTTTGACTGGTTATTTCTGAAAACAACACTATATTGTGCTCTCGTCTTGAAAATGCTTCTTGATTTAAGAGTTTTTAGATATCTGGACTAGAAACTCTGAGTAAGAGCAGCTTTATATGCAGTGTACTTCAGCCTTTTCCACAGAGATCCATTTAACAGAACAAACTAAAGGTCTGGCGTGGCCAAAGCATGACATTATTCTTTCTGTCCTGTCCATTAGCGGATGAGCGATTATAACAATAAGACTTGAGCTATATCCAACACTCCCAGAACATTCTCCCCGCTCACGTAAACAGGTAACAGGCAGCATTACTAGCGCAGGCAGCATTAAACAGGAAAGAGACAAATCAGTTCAGCCTGACACCATTATTTCCAGGTGGAAGAAACACAGCGTGCATTTACAAACATTTCAATCACACTCATCTGACACAACACATGACGATACGTCTGCGGGAGCACAGCCCAGCCCTTACATGGAGCTCAGTCTGTGTGTGTGTGTTTACTGTAAAACAGGCAGCGTTTGCTTTAGCACTAGTTCTGCATGACACTGGGGAAGCAGCACTACTGTTGAGTGTTGCGATGATATTTCTCATGATATAACCGATACGCTTTACGCTATATTATCAGATCTTTAAACATTAGGTCACAATTCATGCTCAACAAACCATTAGTGAAAACACTAGCTTAATGAACTACTGATCAGCTGTGCATTAAGAGTTAGTAAGGCGGACGTTGGGTTGAGGTTTTGGATTAGGGATGCAGAGTAAGACTTTATATGTCAGGATTCTGCCACTTCAGTCTTGTTTTGGTGGCAGAGTCCGAACACTAGTCATGTCATGTCTTGTATGTTGTGTTCGGCTTGAGTTTTTTCAGGTCGTGCACTCATTTTCTGTTATTGTCACTGTATTGGGCCGTACCCGCTCCAGCTTGACGTGGGCGCGTGAGGTCCGGGTTTGTTTGTTTGTTTGCTTTATTTACAGAGCACATTTAAAAACAACAAATGTTGACCGAAGTGCTTTACAAAAAGACCAGCATACTAAATCTATACGTATACATATATATAAATAAATAAGCAGAATATATAAAACAGATTCAAATTTATAATTTGCCATCATAAAGCAAGAGACAAGGACAAGAAAAACAGCAAGGGAAGAACACGACCTGATATGTACAGGCAGACCATTCCACAGACGGGGGGCTGTGGCAGAAAAAGCCCCGTCACCTCTTGATTTCAACCGTGTTTTGGGGACGGCTAGCTGAAACTTGCTTTCTGACCTGATTGGCCTCAGTGAAGTATGCCCGTGAAGAAGCTCACCGATGTATCAGGTGCCAGACCATTCAAACCTTTAAGAAACAAGTAGCAATAACTTGTATTGAATCCTAAACTGGACTGGGAGCCAGTGAAGAGATGATAAAACTGGTGAGATACTAGAATTGTTTTGTCCCAGTTAAAAGCCTAGCAGCTGCATTTTGAACCAGCTGCAGACGTGCAATTGAAGCCTGCGAAACTCCTGAATACAAAGAGTTGCAGTAGTCCAATCTGGACATAATAAAAGCATTGATGATGGTTTCCAACTCTCTAGAACACTCCACTTTGGCAGTTCCTTAATCGATAGAAACCACTTTTGACACACACACTCATACACTACGGCCAGTTTAGTTGATCAATTCCCCTATAGCGCATGTGTTTGGACTGTGGGGGAAACCGGAGCACCCGGAGGAAACCCACACCAACACGGGGAGAACATGCAAACTCCACACAGAAACACCAACTGACCCAACTGAGACTCAAACCAGCGATGAACAAATGAATAACATCAATATTTCAATACATGGTGCCGCCCTGTATCTGGAGCCTGGAGTTGTGTGTTTGTGCAGATCGCGCTGCTGGCACAAGCACAGCCCAGACTCCGGGAATTTCACATTTCACTGTTGAGGAATGAGATCAGATGGGATTATGCTCCGCTTTCCCGAGAGAATCTGGCCTGAAGAATCCATGCAGTCCAGAGCGGGACGCCTGTGCTGACGGGACAGAGGAGACAAGCCAATACCAGCAGGAAAAACACACGTCTGAAAGCAGCTTTGGTGCGGCACTTTCCCCTCAGGATCTGCTCAGACAGCAGGCCAAGGCTGAACAGGTTTAATCAATCAATATGAGATTCACACCTCAGCATAAATAACCGTCCGCTGCTTTCCTCCAACAGGCCAAAGTTTGACAGGAAGCTCTCTTTCTCTTCATAACGCAGACGTGCACTGAAACCGAGAGGGCTGTGTTTTGGTTCTGATGATTTACAGCCGCTTGAACGGGCGATGAAACGCAGGCATTCAGAGCTCTGCTACAACACGGATTAGAGATTACTCACATGCTCTCTGCTAGTCCACTGTCCAGCTCTTGTGGAGACCACGAGAGGTCAAGCGCATTTTTAGTGCATGTTGGAATAAATATTAGAATAAAACTGGATTCTCTTACTTGTATTAACTATTATTCAGCTTCAGAAGACTGAAAGCAGTGTTCACTTTACATTTATTTGTCTTCATTTGGTTACAGCGTGTGGTTATTCTGTCATGCACGGTGTATAAGAACATGAGCATGAGTAAAGGTGACCACCAGCAGTTAGGCTCAACTGCTGGAAAATCAACTACGTACAATATTATACTTCAAAACATGCAGCTGTGACTGAATTTGAATATGGTAGAAGCATTTCTAAATGTAGTAAACTACAGTAATTCATTCATTTACACAGTGTTTACACTAGGGGTGCAGCAATCCAGACTCTCACGGCTCAGTTTGGTTTAGGTCACGTGACGTGTTCAGTGACGTGTAGTGCGAGGAGGGAAACTAATGTGAGGATCCAAACGCAGTCCGGGTTTATTAAACTCAAAATTAAACACGGACAGGAAGAACTCTCAGACATCGTGGAAGTAACGTAAACGACTGACAACAAATGGCTTAGCAAAAGGAATACTTAACAATTAGGTTAAACAATATGAAGCAGTGGAGACAGTGAGTCTGTTTACATGGACACCAATAATCTGATTTTATACGATTAACACAATCCTCTGATTAAGAGTCGACCATGTAAACAGCCAATATTGGATTAATTTAATCTGATTAAGGTCATAATTGAACTAAAGAGCGTGTGGAGTTGTGGAGTGTGCTGATGTTAGTCACATTACTGAAGTGCAGGACAGACATGTAAACACCACAATCAAACTGAACCCGTCATGTAGGACTTTTCCCCCTGTTTTGCGTCAGGATAGTCTATACACACACACACACACACACACACACACACACACACACACGGCTGTCTGACACTATTATCTGCAGACCACACACACCTGCATCGTGAAATGCGGAGGTTTTTCTCCCATTCAGCGTGCGGTGTGAAACTCCATCAATACTACACTCCTCCAGCAGCTCATACCCGCATCCAATATCTGGTTTGTCAGGGGGGCATGCATGAAATGATCCTGAATAAAAGTGACAGTGCCAAACTGCAGATAAAGTCCACAAATTAAAAATAAAACAGCCGAAATTACATGAAACTCCAGACGATATGTGGATAGTGTGATGAAGCAATGATGATAATCGAATTATGTGTTATAACATGTCAAACAGGATCATGAAAGGAGCTCATGTAAACACCTGCATCTTATTATCTTAATTAGATTAAAGCAAATAATTTGATCACTGATGTCCATGTAAACGTAGTCAATAACTATGGTAATTAACAGGAGACAGCTCAAATGACCGGGCATGACAAATAAAAACACAGAACTGAACAGAACAGGGACCGTTACTATATGATATGTTCAGTATATAAATCAGTGTCATATAGAAATAACAGAAGATAAACTCTACAAGCACAATACACTACACAATGAACACAATACAGCAAAGACGACAGTGAAATAACCAGTGCTCTACATGTATGATTTCAGTTACATACAGTGAAGAATATAATCCAATATAAGACTGCACACTGTATACAATCCTCACAACAGAATAAAGGATCAGCATTACTGAGCTGAAGAGCTGTTCAGTCACGAGCGGAGAGCTCATCATCTACTGTCTGATTAATATTAAACACACAGACAGCAGGAATAATGTTTTACAGCACAATGAGGACGCTACAGACACATCATGCTTACATTATAAGGAAATAACCGATCGAACGCTTGTCAAGGCGGACAGATGAACATCATTATCGGTCATAACAGAGTCTTACTGTCACCATTTCCACAAGCAGAGCAACAGTAATATACTAATAAACAACTACAACTAATAAACACCATCATTAGAGTACTACAGCCATGCAGAAAAACACATTAATCAACATTAGATGTCTGAAAATCACACACACAGAGATATGACTGGACCTCAAAGGACTCTGACAGGTCATTTTTAGTCTCCACTGCCCTGACACAAGAGCAGTGGTGGGCAAACCTTTTAGACCCGAGGGCCACATCAAGTGTTGCAAACCAAGTCAAGGGTAAGGTCTAGATCGGACACGCGACCGGCATGTGTCGCGACCGACAATCTCACGCCAATTCGTAACTCTTTGATTTAGTGGTTAATTCGTATGAATTTGTATGATCTAATTAATACATTTTCGTAAGATTTGCTCATCCTCCAATGACGGTTAGGCTTAGGGGTGGGGTTAGGTGCCACGCCTCCTTTTTAAAAATCTTTCAATTTCGTATGACTGAATTAGTACGATTTCGTACGAATTAGCCACTAAACTGATAAAACGTAAAATACTCACGTTTTCTTATGAGATCAGGCTGGATATGCACATTAATATAGCTGCATTATTTAATGACACTGTATAACAATAGCTAATATTTTTTTCAGTATTGTGACGGTTGTGTTTAGGGTTGGGGTGGGGGTAAGGCGTTAATAAAATATAATAAATGTGAAATTTAATAAATAATATAAATAATTCTCGTTAACTTCCAGCCGCATCCATATCCAATCTAGCAACAAGCCAAGTGAAGGGCCACACGTCAAATCCTTCAAAAGATAACGCATGAATGCATGAAACATGTAATATCAGACAGAAACATGTCACATTCACACAAAACTGAATGTTTTAAATAGTTATTATTGAGTCAAAGGAATTAGCACTGCTATTTATATTTACTTATCAATCATTATAACACAAGCCAATAATCCCTTATTAATATAATAATAATGCTATCATTTTTACAGTGGAGAACAGAAGATATTGTCTGATAAAAAAAACTGACATTAACACATTAAAAATAATTCTTCAAGTTTATTATTCAGTCAAATTTACAATAATCTAATCTGCTCTGCTTTTATAATATACAGATCAGTCATCAGAAACCTTGATAAAACCACAAATCTTTGATAAATTAACTGTTTAAAGTGGATGTATGCATGGAGAATATATTCTATCACAAAAATTAACACATTTAACCAGCAATAATTAAATAATATGAGTCAAACTCAACAATCTCATTTAGATTGAGCTCTAAGTCTACAGGTTTCGCTAACTGTAGCGTGCAATACTGCCATCACATTGCGTTCACTTGTATTGCATCATTAATTTACTAAATCTGAAACCAAACTGTTCCTCAGAAGCAGCATTTTAAAAACTCCCTCGTGGGCCGGATGAAAGTGTTCAGCGGGCCGCATTTGGCTTGTGGGCTGTAGTTTGCCCACCTCTTCACTAGAGCAGGTAACACTTGAGTTTAGGTCACAATTCACACTATTATAAACCATTAACTAACACTACTTGCTTAATAAAGTACTGATTATCTGTTAATTCACAGTTATTAAGGTAGATATTGGGTTTACGGTTTGGATTAGGAATGCAGAATCAGGTTTATAAGTGTTAATGAACAGTTCATATCTTAATAATATGCAGGTAATAAGCCTGTAGTTATTAGCAGTTATTGTGTCCTAATCTAAAGTGTTACCGAAGAGCAGTCGAACGTTCATCTAACCCTAAAACTATAAGTGTGTAATGATTTAATTTCTGGACGACGCTCTGATCCTTCAGCTCAGTTTCTTATGAATGCTAGTAATGCGCAAACGCTCTCCTGTTGGTCTAAACATCTCCATATTCTGAAGCACAGAGGAATCTTTTGGCCAGGAATCTCTCTTTGATGTGATTTACAGCTCAGGATTAAAGCAAATCCCTCTAAAGGATCCTGCTGAATTCCAGGGGTGGCGAGCATTCTTGTAGAGTCAGAAACACAAGCAGACGCAGAGCAGATCTGAGAGAGTCACGCTGACACTAATGTTAGACCACTGACCATCAACTGCAGATCACACCGATCACCGTGTGGATATTGATCTGTGACCACTGACGCTGGCAGCTCATCTCTCACCACCACTGAAGGACAGAAAGCACTACACGGGCTGTGTGTGTCCAAACATGCACCTGTGAGCAAAACTGGAATCTGCATTAAACATCAGTGAACAGATGAGCGTCTCCATCAGATGAGCATCAGCTCCTCAGCTCCTGCACAGATATAT
Organism: Danio aesculapii; assembly: GCF_903798145.1. Taxonomy (NCBI): domain Eukaryota; kingdom Metazoa; phylum Chordata; class Actinopteri; order Cypriniformes; family Danionidae; genus Danio; species Danio aesculapii. The sequence goes on along the minus strand of NC_079449.1, from coordinate 48,119,330 downwards.
CACTGAGAGAAGTGGAGTTTGGGATTCTCCACTGTGAACTGCATCAACACATGTCTGAGTGCAGTAACGCGTGCTATCATGTGTGTATAGCCGGATGTGTTTGCGTTCCCCTGCTGTATGAATCAGAGAGCAGGAACTTTGCAGACAGGCTGAGAGCAATGTCAAAGCCTGATGGTGAAAGTGTGAAGTATGAGCCTGCTGTAGTTGTGAGTCTCTCAGGACGGGCGGCATGTTTTCAGGCTCCGGTGTTCCCGTGTGCCCGCTGTGTGCCCGCGCCAGGCTCCGGTGCCAACAATCACAGCACAGGAATGCAGAAATCACTCGTTCATCTGCGAGAGACCATACAAGGCTGAGCGCTAACACTGAACACCCTTTCTCAACCTGAGGGAACACCGGCACAGCTCTGACAGACACACACGTCACCTTTCAAATCGAGTTAACTCACACCCTTTAAAGTCCATTAATCATGCATTGTCCTTCGGCTTCATTTCAGAGATCGCCACAGCGGAATGAACCGCCAACTATTCCAGCATATGTTTTACACATCACTGGGAAACACCCACACACTCATTCACACACACACACTCATACACTACGGCCAGTTTAGTTGATCAGTTCACCTATAGCGCATGTGTTTGGACTGTGGGGGAAACCGGAGCACCCGGAGGAAACCCACACCAACACGGGGAGAACATGCAAACTCCACACAGAAACACACACTGACCCAGCTGAGGCTCAAACCTGCAACCTTCTTGCTGTGAGGCCACAGTGCTAACCACTGAGCCACCGTGTCACCCTTTTAAAGCGATTAGTTGACTTAACTTAAAAAAGTGAGTAAACACAGTGCCTTAAAATTGCACAACTCTAAAATTAAGTCAAGTCAACTTAATCATTCCAAGTTACAATAGATCTACTCACTATTTAAAGTAAAGTCAACCTGTTGTCTTTAAGCTGAAGTAACTAATCGCTTCTTACAGTGTTTGTGACTCTGTCTGAGCTGAAAGCACACCAAACGCAGGACTGTGACCTGTATGAGGAGCTCATGAGCAGCTCACACCGCTGAATAATGCTGCTCTTACACTTATATCTACAAGAAGCATTCTCTAGACAAGCACAAAGCAGAGTCTTCAGAAATAATGAGTCAGAATGAAGTGAGTTTACATTCAAACAAGCTAAATCTGCCAACAGGAGAGGAGAAATAATCCAGTCTTCTCTTTGTAATAATATTCTCTAATCAGGGTTTGACTCAGTATTTCTGAACTCAACTCTATATTGTCCAGAAAATGCTTCTTGATTTAGGAATTTAGAGATATTTAGACTAGAAACAAGACACAAACTCTGAGTAAGAGCAGTGTGTTTGTAGAGTTTCAAGGCTAAAACAACTAAAACAATAGCGTATAGTTCTGATTACAGATTAAAGGATTCGCTCACTTCATGAAGCATTAGATTCCCTGAGCTCCACAGGTCAGTCTGAGTTTAGACGGTGCTGTTCATCCAGTTGAAGACAACACTATTACACATATTCAACTGAGCACATATTGCAGTGTTTCCTGTCATTTCCTCCTGCTGGAGAGAGATTTATTCTTTTAGTTTGGCTGAAATAAACAATAAATAAATAAAAAACTGCAGTGGTCAATATTATTAGCACTGTTAAATAAATATCTATATTGATCAGTTACAGAACGTGCCTAGTTAACCTAGTTAAGCCTTTAAACAGCGCTTTAAGCTGAATAAAATCTTGCTCCTGCCACTGAATAAAGAATAAAAAGGTTTATTGTGGCTTTTTTCCTCAGATTTGTGTGATTCAAACTCAAAGTGAAGTATATTTCTGAACTTTTGGAGAGGATCACGTGCTTATGATTGACCACAGCCGGTCCTGCATTAGCTATCAGATGATTGACCAATCAGACGAATCCAAACGCACATCAATAACCAGATTTCCTTACCTTAGTCATCTTCGTCTTGAAGAATCCCCCCATCCACTCTACTCCTCCCCGTCTTTCCTAGATTAATCCAGGGTGGCACGGTGTCACTGTGGCCTCGAGCAAGAAGGTCTCAGGTTTGAGTCTCGGCTGGGTCAGTTGGTGTTTGTGTTTAGTTTGCATGTTCTCCCCGTGTTGGTGTGGGTTTCCTCCAGGTGCTCCGGTTTCCCCCACAGTCCAAACACATGCGCTATAGGGGAATTGAATACAGGATATGAGTGTTTTAGTACTGGACATTCACCACATAAACCATGCTGGTATAGTTAGCGGTTCATTCCACCGTGTCTACCTCTAATAATCAAGGAACAGGCAAAACAAATGAATTCAGGGGAGTTCTCGAGACCTACCTGAGCTCAGACACACCCTTATCCCCGATAAAACAGGAGGGAGCCCCGGGCTCGAGGATGTTCTGAGCTCAGGGACAGCATGCCAAACACACTTGATTATCAGTCATCAGCTGAGGGGGAACTCTTGAAATTGTGAGTAATGAAGGCAGAATTGTGAGATATAAACACAATACTGAGAACTGAAGCCTCAATAACGAGTTACAGAACGCTTTCTGAAGAGTCTCGACTTCACATCACACAATTCTGAGAAATAAAGCCACAATTACCTGACATAAACCTGCAATTATGAGAAAAAGTCAAGAAATCTGAGCCTGCAACTGCGAGTTATAAAGTCAGTCAAGCACTGTAAATACAAAAGAAATGAATTATTAGGGGTTAATTATTAAACTATTGTGTAAAACGTGTTGGTAACACATTTATGTGTGTGTGTGTGTAGGTCACTTCAGTTTATTCTGAACAGACAGGCAAAGGCGCCCCCTGGAGGTTGATGTTACACAGCGCAGGCAGCGGTGGAAGGAAGAGTAAACACTAGAGAACACGTGTCTGTAGTAAACACTACTGTAAGCATGAGTAAGAGCTGTTGTGGAGTATTGAGACTGAGTATTACTCTGAACATCACTCTAGTTGACAGCCTGCAGATTAATGGTGTATCTTACACCACTGCTGTTTTCTTTAAGTGTGTTTAAGTGTCAATTGTTTGTCATTAATGGACTTTAAATGTAAAATGTGGATTAATTTAACATGAGAACACATTACATTAATATACGCGACTATAATAAGCTGACAGAAAGCAGGATGGTGTGTTTACATGCGGAGTCAGATCTGTGTAAGCTGATGGCAGAATTCTGTTATGCTCATTTATTTATAGTGTTTTCAGATTACTGTGGTGGGATTTATTAGGCGACTGTGAGTTATGCAAGTTTGTTTTTGAGTTTAGTTGTGTTCTTATTTTGTTAGGGTTATTGCTATATCCTTTATAATACTGATAAAGTAAAATATACATACTTTTATACACATGTCGCTGTTGATTCTGCAGTCAGTTTTCAGGATATATTATTCACAGCTATATCAGTCTGCTGTAACGACAGACTGCGTTATAGAGGAGGAAACACGAGCATTCACAGCATCATCATGGAGGACTCATTCAGTAGTGTTCAGAAGTGTGTGTGACTTACACTTTTCGCTGTAAAAGCTCCTTATGTCCAGCTTTTTTGCTGCGCCATTCTCACTTGTGTCACACACCTTCACACACCTTATTCCTGCACGGGACATTCACCTGCTCAATTTTGGCGCTCGCTGATTGTATCTTAAGCTACAGCCTCTCACGTGACAGCAGGAAAAGGCACAGCCAATCACAACGATCATATGTGTTTGGGGGCGGTGCGAATGCGACCCGAGGAGAGAAGGTGATTTAACCCTGTCTGCATGTCTAGTTTAATATTGAGCAGGGGCGACTTTAGGATTTTCATTTTAGGGGGGCTAAGCTGCTTATGAGAGAAACATATATATAAATAAATAAATAAATAAATAAATAAATAAATAAATAAATAAATAAATAAATAAATAACCTTAATGTATTTAGAAGTAATAAATAGTAACACACTATAAAATGTTTGACTAATATGGTAGGGTTGTATGCTAAACTAGCAGTATTCCACTGTATTGTATAGACGTGTATAGTCATTTGAGTTGTGAATGAGCCAAATAGGCTCAACAAACCTGTTTACTGTAGTAAAAGCCACTTTATATGTTGAAATACAAGTTTTGTTTCCATGTATTTAATAAATAAACTTGTCTAATTAAATGGCACACATATAAATATAAATATATATTAACTAATTGAATATATTAAAATAGGAAATATTTTAAACACAAGACAACACATGATGTTTCTATCTCTGTCAGTGACTCTGACGGTTAAAATGAGTATGTTCACTGCGTGCTTCTGTCAGTGTTTTCTGTGCATGCTGTGGTATAGATAATCCCACATGCACTGTAATGTGTTTATAATAATAGTTCATTTTGAAAACAGTAAAATGATCATTAAGAGTTATATTTTCACTGGAGGAAACAGCTGTGATGTGAGGTGAGCTCTGAGGAAACAGTAGATTGGAAGCCCGATGGCTCCTATATGACATTGGGGTAGAAGTGATGAGGTGAGAATAAAGTGATATTAGCTGGAATTTATAAAGCTTTTTAATGTCTCTCCATGTTAGAAGAGTATTTGAGATAATGAAATTTGTTGACAGTTTTTTTTTACATTTATAATAAAAGGCAGGGACTTTATTGGGAGCGCATTTGTTAAGGTTAATTCTGGGCATTTTGTGATTCCAGATATATTTAGAAAGCTGCTTATTAATGTCTTTATAACAGTATTGGGTAGGTGACAAGGATGAAAATAAATATAAACATTTAGGGAGAAGGTTCATTCTGATTACATTAATCCTACCCAAAAAAGAAATAATCCTGCAAGTGTTAAAAGTTATTTTTAATAACTTCAAATAGATGGAAATAATGTTTTTTTAATGAATCTGATTTTTAAATGTTGTCACTCAATGGGTAGAGGACAATGCACAAGACATCAGATCAAGGCAAACGCAGAGTGAGTTCAGCACTGTGTTATTAATGTTGTTTATGGTTTCACTGTAATAAGTTCATTATAAATGTCAATTGTGTACTGCATTAGTGAATATAATTTAAATCAATATTTTGTACTCTTATAACATTAGGAAATCAATTAGGAATTGACTCATGGAAACTTTAATGTAACACAGTTTGTTATATTTACCTTCGGCCCACAGATCTCCTTTAAGTTTGGTTTTTGGCCCGTCATAAACAGAGCTTATGAGCATCACTGGTGTGTACATATTAATAAAACACAGCAGGTTAAACAAACACACACTGAATATTTCAGAATCTACTGTTAAAGATTCAGAATTGTGTGAAATAATCATTTTAAAAACTGCAGATTTATGTGAAATGTTTTCGAGAGCATATTAGATAAAAACCTACAGTAACAAAAAATTAAGGTTTACAATGCAAATCCATTTAGTTCCACTTGTTTGGATCTATACATTTCATATATAGGCTAAACATTTGCATATTAGTCAGTAATATTACTGAAGTAAATATAAAAACTATATATATATATATATATATATATATATATATATATATATACAGCTGAAGTCAGATTTATTAACCACCCACTGTATATTTTCCCCAATTTCTGTTTAACGAAGAGAAGATTCAGCACATTTCTAAACATAATAGTTTTAATAACTCATTTCTAATTACTGATTCTTTATCTTTGCCATGATGACAAAGGATAAGAAAAAACAATGACAGGAGGGTGAATATTTCTGGCTTCAGCTCTACATATATAAGTAAATAAACAGATTCTAAAGTCTGCGGATTCTGCGCGCGCAGATTCGTCATTACCCATATATGGTCAATCCCGGTCTGGATCTGCTGTGCTGTGTGATCCCGCAAGCCTCTAGCGGCGGCGCCGTTGAACTGCAGCGGTTTAACCGTGCACGCGCCGCTGTTTGTGTGCTATCAGTGGAAGATGGCGACCAGAGTCCTTCACAGCTCCTGCTCCGGCCTGTACCGGGCTGCAGGACCGTCCCGGGGCAAAGGGCACGCGACTACCGTTATCAGGTCGGCCTCTTTATCTGCATTAACCGCTGTAAAACTGCTAGCGTTAGCTTTGCACTTTAGCAACACGCGAGCCACCGATAAACCAGTGTGCTGACGGAGAACAGCCTGATAACACTAGCAGCTCACCTCAGATCTGATTAGCACCGCTAGCTACTGTTTAACTCCACTAATCAGTGTTTTCACGTGTATGTGTGTGTTTACTGCTGTGTGAGTGACCGACAGAGTGTGTGTGCTAACAGCGAATCTGCGACTCAAGGTCATCATTCAGTTATGAACAACTTATGATGACGTCACAATATCACAAACACACCACCACCATCATCATCATCATCATCACTGTAAAGCAGCAGAATGACCACACACAGAGCTGCATTGCTGGATAAATCAGTGTTCATGTGCTCATATTAAACACAATGCTAATGTGCTGTGTGTGACTGAGGGACAGCCGGGTTATTAGCGCACATAACCTCATATATGAACACCTCTGGTATTGTTTACACTGTATAGTTCACTTCAGAACAGCATCAGCACTGTTTCACCGACTGTGAGCAGTGTTGGATCGTCCTCGGCTGCTCATGTGATTAGTGTAGAATCAGCACAGAACACTTCTGAAATGAGTGTATTAAGGTGAATATAGAGCCAGCTTCACCTCAGTGTGTGTGTAGTAAATGTGTGTATGCTGTGTGCCTCAGGAGTCTGTCAGCGTCCCATAACCGCCAGCGAGAGGACAGCTGGTTTAAGTCTCTGTTTGTGCGGAAGGTGGACCCCCGGAAAGACGCTCACTCACATCTGCTGGCCAAGAAGGAGGACAACAACCTCTACAAAATACAGTGTGAGTGTCAGCGCAAGCTCTGCGTCTCTGATTATACACTGATTCTGATGTGTGTGTGTGTGTGTGTGTGTGTTTCAGTTCACAATGTGAAGCCAGAGTGTCTGGAGGCCTACAACAAGCTCTGGTGAGTTGAACATGCAGTGTGTGTTGCAGCACTGTTTCTGAGACTCCTCACACACACACACACACACACACTCTGAGCTGAAGTTCACAGCAAATGTCCTGCTTTCTATTCCTGTCTGTGAGTGTCAGCGGCGCTGCAGGAGTCACTGAAGCTCATTCCTCAGGCCGTTACTGCTGACACAACACTGATTAATCAGAACAAACAGACCTCAGATCAGCAGAGCTCAACATAAAGGAGAATCAGGAGTGCTCAGACTGATAATGAAGGGGGAGTTCACTACTCTGCAGCACACAAAAGAAGATGTTCTGAAGAATGTTGGAGTCCTTTCAGACTTTCAGCAGTCCTGGTATTAGTTTTTGCTCCTGTGGTTAAATGAAGTCTTTAGCTAGGCAGGCAGAGCTCCTAGATACCCAAACTTTAGAAATATTAGCTGGTGCATTAGTGCAGCTATACTTTGACTACGCTGCAGAGGTAGATCTGATCAAATGAAATATACACTGCAGACGGCCCAAAATAAGTAGTGTGGAATTGTTATGAAAGTTCCTCTAAATTAGTGATGGTGTTTAAGATTTTAGAGAAAAGGGTCTCATACTATTTTCTTAATTATTATATGTTTTAGTTAGCGAGGGACACTGTCGTTCTACCAGAGCGTGTAGCGGGGATATTCATCCTTACGCCCCATTCACACGAGGCTTCAGCATCAACGCCTGACAGAGGGCGTGTCTGAGGTTGGGGCTGAGGTGATCATCATAGCAGCGTCAGCCAATGAAATTAGTCAGCAATAGGCCACTGTCATAGCTGGTGTATTTGCATACCGTGATCTGATTGGCTGACGCTTCCGTCTGCGCTTGAAAAGTTGAGCAAGTCCCAACTTCAGCAGCGAGCAACACCTCTGAAGCGGCGCTGACGGATCCACAATGCAGTTCGGCAACACCTGACATCACCCATTCAGAGTGAATAGGAAGTGTTGACGCTGACGCCCCGTGTGAATGAGGTGTTATACATTTAAGAGTGAATCTGGTGGAAATTCTTTGTTGTGTGCTGCTCTGCTGAACAGATTCAATTGGAGAGATTTTAGAAGGGAAATTAAAAAGTGTCTGTTTTACAGCTGAAGTTGCTGAGCTGATCATGTTTGCTCTCCATTTATGATTTGCTCATTCATTTTTTGAGAATATCGAGGACCACAATGGAAATAAGCCTGTGGCTCTTTTGTGTATTTTATCCTCTGCAGTTTTTAAAATGTGTATGAATCAGTCTAACTGGACTGGTTTGTATATCTTTGTTAAAATTATCAAATCAAAAACAGCCTGTATTTATATTATATATATATATATATATATATATATATATATATATATATATATATATATACACAGTCAGTCATGGTCGAAATGATTCATACCCCTGGCAATTTCTGACTAAGGGTGTACTCTCACTAGGTACTGTTGTCTTGAACCGTGCCAAAGCGTGATTGTCCCTCTCCCCCTCGGCCCGCACTCATACTGCCGTTTGCCTTCTGAAGCTGAGCCTGCTTTCGTCATGGATGATGCTCTGTTCAGTTTAACAGTACAGCAGTGCAGTGACACAGTCAGATCTTCAGCTGAACAGATCCAGCACTGCTGACGCTCAAATGTTGATGAAGTCCTGGTGCTGCAGGTATTGGGAGGTCTGCAGCAGGTGCAGCTGTGGTGCAGTGAGGGGTTTGAGTGTTTAATAAACTCTGACAGCTCGTGTTCATTCAACAGTCAGAATGATTAATAAATCCAGATTAAACAGTCCCTTAAAGTCACGTCTCGTCTTCAGTTTCGGGCTCAGGTGCACTTTACACTCACACTACAAGCATACCGCACCAAAGCCCAACCGAACCGCACTCTGACACACCTCATCCAACCGGGCCAGAGCCAACCAACTGAACCGCACCCTAAAGTGACTCTCAGTCAACCTGCAAGTTTTCTTTTGGACTGTAAATGACCCAGGCCTGTTCCTAAAGATGTTAAGATGATCTACAAGAGTGTTCATTCTCAGCTTTTATTTACATCTGAACATAACCTGTCGTCTCCTAAACTACTACATGCATTATAAAGTCCAGATGCTGTAGCTCAGCCCATATTCTGCTTGTTTTAAGGCAGGGGTGTCCAAACTCAGTCCTGGAGGGCCGGTGTCCTGGAGAGTTTAGCTTCAACCCTAATCAAACACACCTGAAGCAGCTGATCAAGCTCTTACTGGATCTGCTGAAAACTCCCTGGCAGGTGTGGTGAAGCAAGCTGGAGCTAAACTATGAAGGACACGGGCCACCAGAACAGAGTTTGGACACCCCTGATTAAGGACAAACTCCACATTTACCTCATTATTTCTGAAAACAAGACGATATGTTGAGCTAGCCTAGAAAATGCTTCTCAGTTGAAGAGGTGTTCAAAACACACGAGTGTATGTTGCAGAGTGTGTGTGTGTGTGTGTGTGTGTGTGTGTGTGTGTGTGTACTGTATATCTGCAGTCCTCCAGTGGTGTTTGTGCTGCAGGCTCTGAGAGGATCGTCATCACAGTACAGCCGTCATTGACCCCAGTTCTTTACCGTGGTAATCTGCAGCTTCCCCTCTCCTCTCTCTGCAGTGAGAACGTGTTGACCAACATCCACATTGACAAGAATTACCCGTGTGAGCTGGTGGGCACCTGGAACACCTGGTACGGGGAGCAGGATCAGGCCGGTAGGACACACACACACACACACCTGCAGTAGAGATATCTGCAATTTGTACGTCACGCTCGCAACCCTAACGTGTGCTGTTGACTCTGTAGTGCACTTGTGGAGGTACAGAGGAGGATATCCAGCCCTCACAGAAGTCATGAGTAAACTCAAGAATAACAAGGTGATACAGCACTACTACAACACCTACATCTACACCACTACACTACCACTACACTACAGCACTACACTACAGCACTACTACAACACCTACAACTACACCACTACACTACAGCACTACTACATCTACACTACTAAAGCTACACCACTACATTACCACAACACACATGCACTATTGTAGCTACACCACTACATTACAATATTACACTACCACTACACTACAGCACTACTACAACACAACTACTACATCTACACCACTACATTGCCACAACACACATGCTCTACTGCTGCTACACTACTACCACACCTCTACAGCTACACCACCACAGACAGAAATGCTCTGATGTTTCTCCGTCTGATATGTGGATGTTCTAGCCGTGGTGCTTCTGTCAGTGTGCGACTCTATAACCTGCTCTACTGATAAACCGCTCTACTGATGCTCGGTGTTTTACACACAGACGTACATATCTCCTGAGGTACAGGAGCAGGGTATCTGCAGGGGTCTTAAATCCACTAAAATGTTGTGTTGTAGGTCTCGTTTTAAACGGGTCTTAATTAATTGTCTTATGTTCATGTAAAGCTGTACGCAATTCAGCCAAAACACATCCAACCACTAACAATATATCTCAATAAATCTAATTAGATCCATTATTAGGTAAAGGAAGTGAGTCTCATATCATATGACGTCACACACTGTGCTGTAAATATATCAGGTCAACATTACTGAAATGATTTAAACACTGAATAATACAGACGTACACTCGTTTACTGAAGTAAAGACTCACTGACAGATTCCCTGTGGACCGACCCATGACTGACACATGCAGTGCAGATCATATGCTGATGTAGTGTGTGTGTCCTGTGCGCTCAGACACAGTAGTGCAGTATATATGATGTGTGTGTGCGCGTGTGTGTGTGTGTGTGCGCGTGTGTGTGTGTGTGCAGGAGTTTCTGGAGTACCGCAGTGAGCGAGGGAAGATGCTGCTGTCCCGCCGTAATCAGCTCCTGCTAGAGTTCAGCTTCTGGAACGAGCCTGTGCCACGAGACGGACCCAACATATACGAGCTGCGCTCTTACCAGCTCAGAGTGAGTGTGTGACGCGCTGAAAACACACACGCACGCACGCACAACATCCCTGCGGGGGCTAATGCTCATATATGCAGTGTGTGTGTCCTCTTCTGCCTCTTTACACACACTGTAGATGTGTCTCAGGAGTGTGTGTGTTTCAGTCGGAGCTCAAAGTACCACACAGATCATGTTTTACATCTGTCGCTATGGTGATGCACAAGCATCTGTAGCTCCGCCCTCTTCTGTAAAGAACACAATCTCATTTGCATTTAAAGCGACAGTCACCAAAACACCACAAAACCGCCCAATTTTCCTCTACCCGCCTGTTATTTTACACCCGCACAATTGTGTTCAAAACCGCCCAATCTGGCAACACTGACAGCAGAGACGCATTTACAGCTTGTGTAAAGGAGCAGAATAGCTCTGCAGTTAGGTGTGTGTGTGTGTGTGTGTGTGTGTGTGTGTCTCTCAGCTCCTCCTCTGATATTCACTGCTGTGTTTGTGCTGTTTTCTGCAGCCCGGCACCATGATCGAATGGGGAAACTACTGGTAAGAACACAAGAGCGACTCACCTCTGCAGTCTGAACAACACACTGCGTCAAACACACACACACACACACACAACTCTTCAGCATGCGCTCGGCCTGTTTAATATCAGCAGACGGTTCATCTCGAGACTTCCTTCAGGAATGGGGGATTTGTTTAAGCATCATCTCATGCTTTAATGCTGTTGATGTTCTGCTGTAGAGCTTTCTCATGATGGTAAAGGAACATTAATGAATGATTTTACCATGATGGAGGGAAGAGAAGCTGATCAAGGCCATACACTCAACACAATGAGCACTGATGCGTCTTCATGACTCTAATTGAGTTTATTATCCCCCAGATCATTGATTATTAAAGATGAGGCGCCACTGATTTACCAGTTGAGTCTGTTTACTTGCCTTTATAAGTGTGTTGATTCAGTTTTATGCTCATTAACTGATCTGCAGATGTCTCTCTGGTTTCTGGACGGTGCAGATCTATGAGTGGGTGGATCTGATCGGCTTAGTATTGAAAAGTTAAAGTTCTGTTCATTTGATCTTCTGAGTTACTCTCAACAGCGTTCCTCAGATTCTGAACAACCCTCTGCTCAGGAATAGCTGGAGACATGCAGGTGGTGTTCCAGGAGGCGTTTCTTTAATATCTCCCCTTAAATCTATCAATAGTCCACTGGTTTCTGAGCAATATGCGTTAAGAGCTTCGTTTGTTCCTCTGCTGAACAGACTTTCTCTGGATGTAGAGTTTTGAGCGGTCAGGAACCAAACATCTGAGGAGGAAACCGCAATAATATCAGCTGTATGAGCGGGTTAGAGGGCGCGTTGATCACGCTGCTGCTGGGAACTCAGCTGTGTGTGTTGTCTTGGAGGGATGTGTAATTGTGTGTGTCCATCAGGGCGAGAGCGATCGGTTACCGGCAGCACAACCGTGAGGCCGTCGGTGGATTCTTCTCTCAGATCGGCAGCCTCTACATGGTCCATCATCTGTGGGGTAAGAGTGTGTGTGTGTGTGTGTGTGTGTGCTGGTGGTTTACAAGGACAGTTCTTCAGTATAATCTCATATGTATGGCTTTAGTTGTACTCTATTATGGTGGTTTATAAGGACAGGGCTTGTTCAAATCTCTCAATCACATGTAAGGAGGTGTGTTTGAGAGCAATAGTCATCCACAGGTGTGGGGACGGGCTTCTAATACTGTGTTTTTACTGTATACGCGTGTGTGTGTGTTTCAGCGTATAAGGACCTGCAGTCCAGAGAGGACACGAGGAACGCCGCCTGGCAGCACGAGGGTTGGGATGAAGTCGTCTATTACACTGGTAAACACAGCTACTGCTGCTACATACATTACACTGACAGCCAATCAGAAGCCTCCACCACCAGGCCTTAAACTGCACTAGCAGAACACTTATCTAATGGTGAAGCTGTCAGGTCTATTCAGAGATAACATCCTCCTGGATCTGCTTTATCCCTGATGTGATGTGTACGTCTGCGTTTATTCAGTTGCCGGTGACTCTGCGGCTCATGTGACCCCAATCTGATTTTCTTCTCCAGTCATGTGCACAGATGGGATATGGCGCGTGTGTGTGTGTGTGTTAGCAGGATGGATTCTGTTTATGTTGGGAACACGTGAGCACATGTAAACAATAATGAAACCCTGTGAACAGACCAAGTACAGGAATGGAGACAAGAGCTCTTATGATCAGCTGTTATGGCCTGTTTCCTCTCAGTGGTCTGGTTCGGTACGCGTCTATGGACGTTTCCACTGTCAAAAGGTACCTAGCAGCTGAACACTATTGGTATCTACAGCTGAACACTACTGGTGTACAGAGATCCGTCACTCACAGAAGCAGGAGAATGAAAACAGAGGAAGCTCCATTATTAAACACACAGCTGAGACATTACAGCGTAATAATATATACATATAATAACAAGCCACAGTCGACCCGAGCTCAGACAAACCTAAACAGCCACAAAGACAAGAGGAGCAGAATCTGCCGTGTCCTGTTGTTGTTTACGAGCCCGTCTGAAGCATGAGTGGGTTCTCTTTCTCCAGAGTGTAGGACATTTCGCCATATTTTCCCACAAGATCCACACACACGACTGTCAGTGAAGGACCACACACACACACACATCGTGAAATGCTGAAGTTTCTTCTTTCCATTCGGCGTGCGTTATTAAACTCCATCACACTCTCATCAGTTCTTCCTCCTTATTTGAGTCTAATAGCCCAGTTTGTCATGGGGGGCATGAATAAAATGTTCATGAGTGATGGTGACACTGCCGAACTGCAGTTAGAGTCACCCAAAATGACACTGTCAGATGAACCCCGGCCGGATGTGTTCAATCACTCAGAGATGTCACACATATTCTCAAACATACACACACACACACACACACACACACACACACAAGCGTCTGATTGGTGTAACTGTTGTTGTGTGCAGTGCCGCTGATTCAACACATGGAGTCCAGGATCATGATCCCGCTGAAGAACTCTCCACTGAAGTAACACACACACACACACACACACACTGCTGCTGAGTCCCCATCAGATGAAGACAGACAGCAGACCCTCTACTGCCGAGATCATCCGGATCAACACACACACACACACACACACACACACACATCTGTCATATAGAGTTAAGTTGAACATGATGGAGCGCTCTGCAGATCTCCAGAACACAGCCAGCAGCCATCGGTCTGTATTTATTGCATATTTATTAGCTGTACATGTAAAGCCCACACAGATGAGGAGCGGGACAGCAGCAGCAGCAGATTGATCAATGCTTCGGTCAGGCTGTGTGCAGACGTCTGAGTTACTGTATTTGATTTGGATTGTGTTTCTACATAGATGTGCGTTTGATATGATTCTGCTCTGATTGAGGATGTGTTCTGTGTGTGTGACGGCCGCATGCTCAATCGCTCATCTGTTAATCAATAAATCATCTTCTCTATAGTAAAATCAGCTCAGTGTGCTGGAGTCAGCTTATTAAACATACAGTACTCGGACATCACCCTGTAACAAACTCTAAAACACATGAGGATTAAAAGTGTGTGTTATTGAGGCTAGTAAAGGCACGGTGTGTGTGTGTGTGTTCAGATCTTGTCCAGTTCTTTACTGAGCTCAGAGAAGCTGCTGACGTACCATGAGCTCTTCTCCTTCACCTGTGGACGCAGCACATTCCCTCCAAACCCGATGAAGGCGCTCTGAAACACACACACACACACACACACACACACACACACACACGAGTATGAAACGCTGTATTTTTATCCATGTCTCATGATGGAGATGGTAACAGTGATTTCTGCATGACAGAGCTCTGTCTGTATAGTGTGAGTGCACATATTGACTCACAGCCGGTGGGCAGGCCTCCAGGTCCGTGGCTCCGTCTCCAATCATCAGGATGTTCTGGAAGCCGTGCTGCTCCTTCAGCATGCTGATCACTCGGCCCTTCCCTCCGCTCTGAGCCGTGGGCTGGGACTCATCGAAGCCTGCGTACTCTCCTGACACACACACACACACACACAGCGGCAGTCAGACTCGAACCCTCCAGCGCCACCACAGCAGCAGCATCAGAGCGGCTCTCACCATTGAAGTAGAACTTGAGTCTGTTGGCGAAGACGTGCTGCAGCGGGATGCAGAGCTGAGACGCCACATGCTCCACGATACAGCGGAAACCCCCGGACACCAGGAACACCTGCACACCGCGCTGCTGCAGCTTCTGGACCAGCTCCCTATGTAGAGCACACTACATCAGCACACTATACTTACTGCATCTGTACTATACTATACATAGTACACGTGTGTGTATATATATACATACACACTGTAAACTGAAAAACTTTTTTACAAGGTATAAATGGCATCTACAGGGAATCTGGTTAAGCACATAGGGTAGACATGCCAACAATATGAAATCGGGTTTAATGTATAGGGTATAAATGCCGCCTATAGGGAATCGAGGTTAGCGTTTAGGGTATAAATACCGCATACAGGAAATCGGGTTTAGCGTATAGGGTATAAATGCCGTATAGGGAATCTGGTTTAGCATATAGGGTATAAATGCCGTATAGGGAATCTGGTTTAGCATATAGGGTATATATATATATATATATATATATATATATATATATATATATATATATATATATATATATATATATATATATATGCGCCGCCTATGGGGAATCGAGCTTAGCATTTAGAGTATAAATGTCACCTACAAGGAATCAGTTTTAGCGTATAGGGTAGACATGCCGTGTATAGGGTATAAATGCCGCCTACAGGGAATCAGGTTTAGTGTATAAAGGTAGACATGCTGCCTATAGAAAATCGGGTTTACTGTATAAGGTATAAACGCCACCTATAGGGAATCCAGTTAAGTATATAGGGTATAAATGGTGCCTGTAGTGAATTGGGTTTAGCGTATAGGGCATAAATGCTGCCTATAGGGCATTGAGTTTAGCGTATAGGGCATACATGCTGCCTATAGGGAATCGGGTTTAGCGTATAGGGCATACATGCTGCCTATAGGGAATCGGGTTTAGCGTATAGGGCATAAACACCACATACAGGAAATCAAGTTTAGCATATAAGGTATAAATTATGCCTATAGGGAGTCCAGTTTAGTGTATAGGGTATACATGCCACCTATAGGAAATCGTGTTTAACCTATAGGGTATAAATGATGCCTATAGGAAATCGGGTTTAACCTATAGGGTATAAATGACGCCTATAGGAAATCGGGTTTAACCTATAGGGTATAAATGACGCCTATAGGAAATCGTGTTTAACCTATAGGGTATAAATGACGCCTATAGGAAATCGTGTTTAACCTATAGGGTATAAATGATGCCTATAGGGAATCGTGTTTAACCTATAGGGTATAAATGACGCCTATAGGAAATCGGGTTTAACCTATAGGGTATAAATGACGCCTGTAGGGAATCGTGTTTAACCTATAGGGTATAAATGATGCCTATAGGAAATCGGGTTTAACCTATAGGGTATAAATGACGCCTATAGGAAATCGGGTTTAACCTATAGGGTATAAATGCCGCCTATAGGGAATCGTGTTTAACCTATAGGGTATAAATGACGCCTATAGGGAATCGTGTTTAACCTATAGGGTATAAATGCCGCCTATAGGGAATCGTGTTTAACCTATAGGGTATAAATGCCGCCTATAGGGAATCGTGTTTAACCTATAGGGTATAAATGACGCCTATAGGGAATCGTGTTTAACCTATAGGGTATAAATGACGCCTATAGGGAATCGTGTTTAACCTATAGGGTATAAATGACGCCTATAGGAAATCGGGTTTAACCTATAGGGTATAAATGCCGCCTATAGGAAATCGGGTTTAACCTATAGGGTATAAATGCCGCCTATAGGGAATCGTGTTTAACCTATAGGGTATAAATGACGCCTATAGGAAATCGGGTTTAACCTATAGGGTATAAATGCCGCCTATAGGAAATCGGGTTTAACCTATAGGGTATAAATGCCGCCTATAGGAAATCGGGTTTAACCTATAGGGTATAAATGCTGCCTATAGGGAATCGTGTTTAACCTATAGGGTATAAATGACGCCTATAGGGAATCGTGTTTAACCTATAGGGTATAAATGACGCCTATAGGAAATCGTGTTTAACCTATAGGGTATAAATGCCGCCTATAGGGAATCGTGTTTAACCTATAGGGTATAAATGACGCCTATAGGGAATCGTGTTTAACCTATAGGGTATAAATGCCGCCTATAGGGAATCGTGTTTAACCTATAGGGTATAAATGACGCCTATAGGGAATCGTGTTTAACCTATAGGGTATAAATGACGCCTATAGGGAATCGTGTTTAACCTATAGGGTATAAATGACGCCTATAGGAAATCGGGTTTAACGTATAGGGCATACATGCCGCCTATAGGGAATTAGGATTTCCTTCACAATTATGTGACACTCTCCATTAATGTAGTGCTGATCATCTACTGTTAATAATTAATTCAGGGTGTTTTCCCAGAGCAGGAGTACAGTTGTACATGGTGTGTGTGTGCGTGTGTTGTAAATGAATCTGGGGTCAGACCTGATGCCAGGTGTCAGCTGAGGAGGGTGGTCTGTGATCAGCTTGTTGACTTGTTCCCTTGAGCACTTGATGATGGACAGACGCTCACTGAGTGCCGTCTGAAATGACATGGAGCCGCCCATCGCCTTACGGGTCCTGAAAAACACACACACACACACACTTACTACTGCTGCTGGACACTAGACCGACCAGGACTCAAGTCTTTACATTCAGTCTGACCTTGTGGAGGAGTGTTTTAATCTGGTATGTGTGTGTGTGTGTGTGTGTGTGTGTGTGTGTGTGCACTGCCATTATCACATCCTTCATGATGTCTGAAGGTTTGCAGATGCCAGTGTGTCACATGTATAAACACATACGGTGGCTGAGAGGGCTCAAGCTCAGTTCCCCTCAGCTCTCAGTCATTAGAGTAAACACAGCAGATATAGAGACTTCTTTGCAATAAATGTGTTAAATAAAGTGTGTTAAACCTCATCTGAATTAGGTCAATAGGCTATAAACACGCTGACTTTTGATTTCAGCCAGCCTGCCTCTTCTGGTGATCTGTCTTTCCATTATAAAATCGCCTCGTTTGAGATCTGATTTCTTCCTAAATGAGTGCTGTTCACTGCCTGATGGTTATATGATATAGAGTGAGTCTCAGACTGGACATGCAGCACTGCATTTCCCATTAAGCTTTTACTGGAAGGTTATCATTGTAATGAGTCCATGAGATGGTGCTGATGTTGGTTTGAAGCAAACTTACATGCCAATATTCAATAAAGTAGCGCTAAACTATATTCACTGTTCAAAAATGAAGCAATATGGGAATATAAAACCAAGTTTCCCTCAGTTGAGAAGTGTGTATTTTTGCCGCAGTATAAAATGCAGCCATTTGATTGGCTGACGGGCTTGTCGACCTTCTTCACGTCAGGTTGTTGATAGAAGGGCTACAGCTGAGGCCAGAAGTTAACAATTATTTAAAAATGTTATTAAATGAGCTGTTTTTGCCCCACCCCTCACAGTAATGTACAACAGTAATTATACAGAGTATTACTGATGTTATTAACTACATTTCCCATTAAACTGCGCTTTATTAAAGTCTGCATGAAGCAGAAGCTGTAAACATTATATAACACCGTGTTGTGACGCAGTTCCCAGAGAAATGGAATATTAAATGAGTAAACAGTGGGCGGGGCTTGTTTCTCTACTGCGAGCTGATTGGATGTAGTAAAGTAGGCGTGTCATTGAGTAAGCTGGGGAAAGGGTTTAAGGAGAGTTATTACAGCCTAACAGGCTCCTCCTCCTGCTCATACTTTCTGTTTGATGCGGTCAAAACTGACAGCTGGAGGGGCGTGGTCAAGTATGTTAGCCCCGCCTAATTCCTCAGATTGGCCTAATCTGAGAACTTAACTGAACACAAACAGGAAGTGCATTTGCAGATGTCAATTTCAGATTACAAGATAAAACTCTTTATTTTCTCATGACACACACACATGAACTGTTCAGCACTAATCTAGCAATGTGAGCTAACGAAATCTAAATCTTTATGGTTAGTCTTGATTTCATGGGGACTTTAAGACCCGCCCCAACTCTCTCAGTAACATGCAGTCATTGTTGTGGTAGTGTCGTAAATAACTATGCTGTACTGTGCGTATCCACAGCTGTATCCCTTCTAGACTTCACGTTCAGTCCTGACAGCCATAACCCCGCCCTTCACATGTAAATGAGTGGCACGTGAGCCAATCAAATCGCACTCCGGCTAAAGTTTCCTAGCTTCACTTTTCTACAATGAAAACAGGTAGAGGCGCGGTTTGAACAGTCTACACATACTTTCACACGCTTCATCGCTAATGTGTGTGTGTGTGTTACTGACATCTCCGTGACCGCGTCCCCGACTCCGCAGAATTTGGCGAGCTCGTCGATGCCCTCCTCCCGGATCACGGTGCTGTCCACATCAAAGCACACCGCGTCCGCCCGCCGCAGCAGATCCCGGGTCTGAGCCTCGGTCAGCATCGGGAGCCTGCACACACACACATACATACATACCGGAGAGCATCAGACACACAAGACTGGGGAGCTCACTCATCCGGACACCGCGATCAGCTCGGTTTACAGCGCTGTTAGTGACCCTCTGCGCCTTCAGACGGTGAACGGTGCTATTTAACGGTGTGTTCGGTGCTGCGGGAACTCACCTGAATGCCGGAGTGAGTGTTCGGTTCAAAACCGGCGAGCGCGTCCACACCGAGCCCCGCTGAACGCTGCACTCAGCTGACACTCACCAGCAGCCAATCACAGCGCTCTGCTCACAGACACGCTCAGCTCTGATTGGTCAGAGGCTCCCGACAATGACGACACAGGAAACACGGGATGCTCGGTATTTAACGTTAGTGTTCCGCTGAAGTGATTATTAATCTGCAGTTCGGTATCGAGGAAAACACACTAGCGGGAACGATGACGGAGAGTGATTATAACGACAGAAGCGGATGAAGTTTGATCAGTCGGTGTGTAGGTCTGAATACTCGTCCAACACACACACACACACACACACACACACACACACACACACACACACACACACACACACACACACTGCACTTCTACAATCCTGCACGCTGGCTGATTTATGAGCCTGTTTACCCGCGGAGAACGCCCCAATACTGGTCGCCACGGTGACACGAGTCCCCCTGAGCCTGTATGCGTTCAGGTTTAAGTCCTCACCGGCATATAAAAACAAGACCTCACACACACAGACTCCCTGGAGCCTCACAGAACACGAACACACTACAGGAATGAGGCTCTCTCGCTCACACACACACACACTAAAGGAATGAGGCTCTCTCGCTCTCACACACACGCACAGAAGGAATGAGGCTAACACAAAGGAATGAGGCTCTCCCGCTCGCTCTCTCTCTCTCTCTCTCTCACACACACACACACACACACACACACAGACAGAATGAGTCTCTCTCACGCGCTTCTGTTGTTTGTTAATCATGTACGCTTCAGGTTTGCACATTTTGACGGGTAAATGTTAATAACTGGAGTCAGAGTTGAGGATCTGATGATGAGAGGGTAAACATGTATAGAATAAACTCCTTTAATTAAGTTACCTGAACATAAACACAGTTAAACAGGTGATCTACAGTGTACAACACCAACATTAAACATCACATGAAGAATCAACCTGCAGAGAAACTCAGGTCGTGTCTGAAATCAAGTGATTCCCATCAGGCATGTTTGTCTGCATCTGTAGTGTTCAGTGCATGTAAGCGTCACTACACATCACCTGTTCTCACACACCGAGCAATGAGCCGCTGAAACGGCACCGTCTGCAGCTGTGATCAGACGTGGACGGGTCTGATCTCTCGGCAGATACTCCTCCAGGAGCAGCCAGACATGTGGAGCTCCTCAATCTGCTGCTGAGTGAGGTCACAGGGGTCAGCACAGATGGAGGAGGGGTCACTGGTGCGTGCACACACACACACACAGAGAGAGATTAATACACAAAACCTGAGTGCAGCGGTGAACACACACACACACACAGTCAGCTGATCAGCTCTTGGGTCTGGCCCTCAGGTTCTCCAGGGTCTTCTGTAGGAGAGAGAGAGAGCAGCATGAGGAGAGAAACACTGAAGACTACACACCACTCCTCTGCTGCTCTGAGCATATACACAGCAGAGTGTGTGTGTGTGTGTGTGTGTGTAAGTGCGCAAGATTGTGTAGTGAGTCTAAGAGTGTGTGTATGAGTACATAAGAGTGTGTTTGTGCACGTGTGAGTGTGTACAATTTTGTGTGTGTGTGTGTGTGTGTGTGTGTGTCTGACCCTGTGGAAGTCTCTGGCTCTCTCTCTGTTGTTGGTGTATGACTGCTGGCGGATCTGCATCTGCTTCCTTTGCTTCACCTCCTCCAGCTGACTGTACAACCTGACACACACACACACACGTTTGTTTCACCATCTTAGTGAGCACATTACACAGACTTCTGTTGTTTTCCTGTCAGGTTAATGATGTCTGTGGCCTTACCCAACACCAGGAGCTTGTTTTTATTTCTACAGCTAAACCACACACACACACACACACACACACACTGCACCATTCCTCCACGTGTTCAGAGCTGATTGAGCTCTTGTGATGATAGTTTGAGGAATGCTGGTGTTCAGTGGTGTACTGTTGACGTCAGCTCTTCACACTCCCCTGTGTCTCCTCAGCAGCAGCAGCTCTTACAGTGGAGTCTGAGTCGGAGCGCCACAGACACACACACACGTGTGTAGTGTTCACAGAACACACAACTCCACAGTAGTGCTTACACAGAAAATGGGGGGACAGTGAGACTGATAACGGCAGCTAGAGGAGACCGAGGTCAAGGGTTACATCCAGACAGTCACACTCAGGAAAATAAAGCAGAAGAGCTGATTCAGATCATCATCATCATCAGGCCTCATATCTGTAGCTGCGTTTGCAAACTGCTGATAAACACACGTTTCCCTCGTGTGTGTGTGTGTTCCTGTACCTGTGTGTGCGCTGCAGCATCTCTGCCTCCTGCCGCCGCCGGTGCTCCTCAGTGCAGATCCTGACCTCACACACACTCTTCAGCCCGTCCGCTGTGTGTGAAAGCAGTGTGTTCAGATCAGACACACACACACTTATGATCATGCTGTCAGCGGGACGTTACCTGAGGCTGATGCGGGTTGGGTGTGTGTTGTGGACGGGTTATGACATGTGGTGTTTCTGCGGTGTGTGTGTTTGATCTGTGCAGCTCTGAGCGCTGATCTCTGAGCCAGACGGTCCCGACGCTGCCGCTGAACAGGAGAACACTGAGCCTCCAGCAGCATCACTGCAACACACACACACACTCGTTATATTCACACACACACACACACACACACAGGTCCAGCAGTTCATAAGCAGAGTCCACCAACCTGCATGAGGGAACGCCGGCTCTGATTGGCTGCTGTGCTGCTCCTCTGCATGGCTCAGCTCTTCCTCCTGAACACACACACACACACACACACACACTAAATGATTAGTGGTTGTCAGTCCTTGGCCCCCTTGCACATTTCGTACGTCTCTTGGGTGTGTGTGTGTTTGGTAAGAGACTCACCTGAGCTACAGCAGAGCTCTCAGACTCCGGCAGACTGATGAAGGACAGCACAGACTCCTCCAGGATACCCTTCAGCTCTCCTGCTGCCTGCACACACACACACACACGTTAATGATGCAGGCAGATTCTGTACCAGCACATCTCAGATCAGCGCGTGTGTTAAACTGCTCTCTGAGATCCGCACAGCAGGTGTGTGTCTGAGCTACACACATTTACACGCTCATTCAGAACCACAGGAGTCACCACTACAATCAGAAGCTGCTTATTGACCATATTTGGAAAGGTCATGAATATTAATGAGCTCTGCTCTGACACTGGGCTTCTCATCAGGATCTTCTCTCTCTTGCACGCACACACACACACACACACACACACAGTCTCAATCAGCACACTAGCTGATGTAAATGTCATATTTCAGTTGTTCTAGACCCATCCAGCTGTTTATTCATGTTCAAAATAATTAAATTACAGACTCCTAACAGAACCACAGCTCTCGTTCATCACGGTCATCATTCACTAACTAGTGAACAACGGTGCTGACTGAGACGCACCCCAGTGTGATGCACTCTGAAATAAACACGTAAATAATCAAGCTTTATTGGTCAGGAACTATATTTTACCCGGGTTGGTTCCTCTTGTTTCCACTGAGTGGTATGGTACAGTATGGTTCTGTACGCTTTTATGGCCCGTTTCCACTGTCAAAGGGTACCTAAAAGCAAACCATACCCTACCACTTTTTGGTCACCCTTTTGAAAGGGTACCAACAGGCCCAGAGTTAGACGTGCAGCTGAACACTACTGGTGTACAGAGATCCGTCACTCACAGAAGCAGGAGAATGAAAACAGAGGAAGCTCCATTAGCTATCATCATCATCACCTTCTGGACTATTATGAACTGGGAATGACAGATTCACACGGGGCGTCAGCTTCAACACTTCATCAGGCGTTGCCGAACTGCATTGTGGATCCGTCGGCATCGCTTCAGTGGTGTTGCTCGCTGCAGAAGGGAAATTCTCAACTTTTCAAGCGCCGACGGACGTCTCAGCCAATCAGATTGTTTTATGCAAATTCACCAGCTCAGACAGTAGTCGATGGCTGACTAATTTCATTGGCTGACGCTGTTATGACGATCGCGTCAGCCCCAACACACACGCCCTCGGCCAAGCGTTGATGCTGAAGCCCCGTGTGAATCATAACAGAGGCTCCATGTGCTGCTGAAGATTACACACACAGATGACAGCTCTGCTCTGACTGTGGGCTATATTATATTTCCTGTTGTTTTTGAACCCAAATAAGGACTAAATGTCTGCTGTGTGTAGTTTATCTGTAATTGTTATCATATCGGGGACTGTAAGGGTCTGTATATGTTCATATATTTATTTACTTAATATAATTACAGACGTTATAGTGGGCTATTTCACATTATCACTGATCTGCAGTTATAATCAACTCATGTGCATAGAAAGGTTAGTAATGAACATTATTACACAAGTGTTTATGTGTGTAAAGCGTCTGTTGTGTGTGAAGTGCTTCTCATATAATATGTGAACACCTCCCCCAGTAAAAATGACGTCATCTGAAACTCTCTGTCGTACACCACGGCCACCAAAAGGGGACCCTTTAGGCCAGGGGTCACCAAACTTGTTCCTGGAGGTCCGGTGTCCTGCAGATTTTAGCTCCAACCCTAATCAAACACACCTGAACAGGCTAATCAAGGTTTTACTAGGTATACTTGAAACATCCAGGCAGGTGTGTTGAGGCAAGTTGGAGCTAAACCCTGCAGGGACCCCGGCCCTCCAGGACCGAGATTGGTGACCCCTGCTTTAGGCAGTGGAAATGCAAGCTTGATAAAGGTGACCCGTACTGTACCAGTCAGTGGAAACGGGCCATTAAATCATCTCTTTAACTTGAGAGAGAGAGATATTTAATTCAATCGAGTAGTGTCGTGGATGTAATGTATGATAGATTACAGAAGAGACGGACAGGGATGTAGTGTTGTGAAGCTGTAATGTACATGAACACACAGGCAGTGATCATCATCATCATCATCATCATCATCCTCATCATCCAGCTCTGCATAAACAGACGAGTGTAATGAAGTACATCACTGTTCTTTCACTTCAGTAAGAGCTGTGTGATGTGATATTAACAGCAATAAACTCCTCCATCTACATGTGTGTGTTTCCTCAGATAACGTCAGCATGACCCGGAGGCTACCGCTGTTTTTCCTGTATTGTGACGCAGCTCCTAGACTGATGGAATATTAAACAGTGGGCATGCACAGATCAATAGTTCAACACAAAACTAGCAGCAGTGTTGTGTTTAGATGAGAGAATCAGTGTGTGTGTGTGTGATGCAGCTCCACCTGTGCTCTCTCCAGCAGCTCCGTCAGTGTGCTCTCCTTCACTTCCTGTGCGGGAGGATCTTCTTCCTGTAGTGTGCTCATGTTGGTGTCCGTCACCTCACAGAGAGACTCATGGGTAATGGAGAGCGGGTCCGCTGACGTCCGCAGCTCAGGCTCGGCGTGTGGCTCGGAGCGCATCTGCTGCAGGGCATGATGGGATTGATCAGCTGACTGCAGCCAATCAGAGACGCCCAGCTCTGCGTCCAGCGGCGCCGTCGACAGATCCGCGCTCTGGTTCAGTGTGATTTCAGTGGCCAGAGGCAAAAACACAGCCGACGGGTCATCTAACACACAGAGGACAAGATGAACATGAGTGTTGATCATATCACCCAAGCTGAACCCTGATCTGGGCTTCTGCTCCTCTCGTACAGAGTCAGATCCCTCCAGCAAGCCCTTGTGTGTTTAAAGAGGTCTAATCAGAGGGTCTGGCTGGAACGAGGG
>NC_079449.1:48088904-48091404 GCF_903798145.1 Danio aesculapii | reverse complement strand
GGAGGAGGAGGGATGAGCTGCATCTGAGACACACACACACACACACACATGAGGAAAACACACACACACACACACACACACACACACACCTGAGGGTCACACACACACCTGCAGTGCTGAAGCTGCAGGACTCGTGCTCACTGGTGGAGAAGCTGCCGGTGGAGATGGTGGTGGAGGACAGACAGCCTGGATCCAGGAGCTAGCAGACACACACACACACACACACCTGTCTTAAACACTGCAGTTCATCAGAACCCGCACGCACACATACATAAATACACACACACACACACACATACACACACACACCTGATCATCATCTGAGCTCAGTTCAAGTGTAGAGACCTTCATTACACACACCTGTGCAGAACACACATGCGCTTCAGGTGCTAAACACTGTCATCATCACTCACACACACACACAGATACACACATACAAACATACACACACACACACACACACTTACACTCACACACACAAACATACACACACACACACACACACACACACACATACACATATACACACACACACAAACACAAAAGCTTCTCGCATATAATCAGTGGTGCGACACACACACACTCAGATTTGGCTAATTCTCATCATTGACCCACAGAGCTGAGAGTC
The DNA here is from genome assembly GCF_903798145.1 of Danio aesculapii. Taxonomy (NCBI): domain Eukaryota; kingdom Metazoa; phylum Chordata; class Actinopteri; order Cypriniformes; family Danionidae; genus Danio; species Danio aesculapii. The sequence continues at coordinate 48,090,776 of NC_079449.1, read as the reverse complement.
TCAGAGTGAACATTACCAGTGTGTGTGTGTGTGTGTGTGTGTGTGTGTGTGTGATCAGTTTGGTCAGGTGTGTTTGAGCAGAGACTTGAACACTCGTACCTGCTGCTGCTGCTTTACACTGGATTGACCTGAGGAGAGACACACACAGATTAGCACAGAAACACACACACACACACACACACACACACACACACACACACACACACACACACACACACACACACACACGCTGTAATAACAATAGTTTGATCATTTACATCAGTGCTGTTTCTGCTGTTCAGACAGGAGCATGTGGTGTGTGTGTGTGTGTGTGTGTGTGTGTGTCGTACTTGCGCTGCGGGACTCCTGCATCAGTGTGTGTCTCCAGGACATGCGGCTGACGCGCCCGGTGAGCTGCGAGCCCTCACTCTGACTGAACTCCTCCTCAGACACCAGACAGACGGGCAGAGACACACTGCTGGACACACTCTCCTGCACACCTGACACATAGCGTGAACACGACAGTGAAGTTGAACATCTCCCATGGCCTGCACAGTACCCAGAACTAAACATTATTGAGCACTCAGGGGTGTTTTGGAGGAGCGAGTCAGGACAGGTTTTCCTCACGTCTGTCAGTCCCAACACCAGCTGATGCTGTATTGAGGAGAAGCTACACCATACTGACCAACTACTGCGCTCTAAAACCAGGCCTTCAGATTCATTCACCACACACACACACACACACACACACACACACACAAGGGTAACAGGGCTCTGCTGGTGCTGTACCGGTGTCCAGGCTCAGGTTGGCTGGGCTGTCCACCTCCTGTATGGCGCTGAGCTCGTGCTGCTCCATCTGCTGGAGGAAGGCCAGACGCACCGGCGGACGGGACACCGGAGGACGCACTCTCCCACGATGCGCTGGGGCAGGAGCACACACACCGTCTGCAGGACACAGGTCTCATCAAACACACTGGACATTCATACGCTCAGCAAGAACAGAAGCAGAACCCTTTAGTCCCCGTTCTGTTAATCATCACTAATATTACACACATGCTTAAAGAAAACCCCCATCCTGACTACAACTGAACATGCAGCAGCTGAACTCATTACCCGGTGCAGTGTGTGTGTGCGCAGCCGGTGCTCCGTCTGACAGGGTGTGTGTGTCCCGCTGCTCATCGCTCTCCGTGATGAGGCTCAGTAAAGTGTTGAGCTGATCTGCAGAGCTGGACACTGGAGCCTAAAACAGGAGCACAGGTCGAACACAAGCCGCTCACTTCACTATGAATACTGCACTGCTCAAACACACAACGCCTGGGCGAGTGTGTGTTTTCAATATCACTATTAAAGGGCATCTATTAAGCAAAAACCACTGTTATAAGGGCTTTAACTCCAGTAGTGTGTGTGTGTGAGCAGTGTGTGTGTATCTCCAGCAGTCTCTAACGCTCAACATGAATGACTTGTGTTTATTCTAATCAGCCTTGATGAATGAAGCACTTTGATTGGCTTTCTCCCTTTGTACGTGTCATCAGAAGGGGGAAAGCCCCGCCCACTCTCCCTCATTAGCATAAACAGCAGCGCTGAGTGAGAATGTGTATTGATATGGATCTCTGTATTGTTGATGTGTTTACTGATGAAGCACTTCTCTGCTGGACAGGAGTGTGTGTGTGTGTGTGTGCGCGTGCGTGCGTGCGTGCGTTTCACCTGTGTGTGCGCAGCGATCAGGGCCTGCAGGGCATCTCTCTGTCTCCTCATCAGATGAACTGATCCTGGACCAGAGGAAGAGGCTGACCCTGAGCCTGTGACCTCTGCAGACTGGAGCGGTGTATGATGATGATGACGACTGCGCAGGAGCTCCAGAACCACAGCAGGAGGAGGAAGAGGAAGTGAAGG